>NC_045548.1:66041390-66328539 GCF_009769535.1 Thamnophis elegans
GAGTAGAATTCATTGTAAATTAATAAAAGTGGTTTTTGTCGGGACAAGGAGTTTGCTTCATGATCTTGGGAAGCCTCGGTCAGAACAAGAAGTTGGTGATGAGATCCAAGTGGGTTTAAACACCATACAGTTTTACCATTGCTCAGCAAAAGGTCACCTTTGGAATAGCTGCTGTGTGGCAAGTCAAGAAGAAGACTTCGCTAGCCAGCCAATGCCTAGATGACTCAGAACTCAAGATGACACCTTTGGATCCTATTGGCATGGTAGGATTGCATTCCAGTGAGTCAGTATAGTGTAAATCAAAAAAATGTGGTGAGCCAGGATAAAATTGAATTCAATGTAATTCATAAGTGCATCTCCTGATTCAATTCTTTACTTCTTCCCCCAGAAAGAGGGCTGAGAAAATATCTGCAGTCCTCACACATCCTGTTTCAACTTCTTCCCTTAGGATGCTACTATACGGCGTTGCATGCCAAAATAACTAGAAACAGTTTTTCCCCCCATGCAGAGGTGGGTTGCTTCCGGTTTGGCCCGGATTGGGCAAGCCGGTAGTAGTGGTGGCAGGAGGCTCTGCCCATCCACCTGGATGCTTCTGTGCATGCGCAGAAGCGGTGCGCACGTGGGAGCGCACGTGGGAGCTCACGCAGGAGCATAACTGAACCGGTAGTAAAAATATTGGCAACCCACCACTGCCTCCATGCCATCACTCTGCTAAACCCATACAGTAATTCCCACAGCACTGCCTTATGCCTAAGGATATTTAATCATGTAGTAGGGTTGTATTACTATTATCCTTCTCATCTTTCCTGTTACCTACTCCCATTTGCATCTTACGACTGTCATTTTGTTGCTTTTATATACACTGAGAGTGTATGCACTGGAGACAAATTTCTTCTGTGTCCAATAACACTTGGCCAATAAAGATCTATTCTATTCTATTCTATTCTATTCTATTCTAGTCTAGTCTAGTCTAGTCTAGTCTAGTCTATTCCATTCTATTCCTTTCCCATGCCCATTCCCTTTTCCATTCCCTTTCCCTATTTTATTCTATTCTGCAATTTGGGAGTTCGAATCTCACCAGGCTCAAGGTTGACTCAGCCTTCCATCCTTCCGAGGTCAGTAAGATGAGGACTCAGATTGTTGCGGGCAATAGGATTGTTGCAGCAGATTGAGGTTTGTAATCTACTTACGAAAGACCAGGACTCGATACCACGAAGGTGAGAGAAACAGGTTTATTTGATGCATCGAGTTCAGCGTGTTCACACACCAAAATCTGAACTGCCTGGGCTCTGCCCAGGATGCTACTTTTATGCCGTGTTCCACACTGTGCATTCTCAAGGCGTTTCCATACACGAGACAAGCATGACATTTCAAAAAGGGGAAGTTCACTTTGGAATGTTACAGCGAAGTACATAAGAGAAATACAAGAAAGAGAAGTTCCTATAATGTCTTAAGCTGTCAGCAGTTTTTACCTCTGTTCTATCTCTCACCCACGCCTGGCTTCCTGTGCCCCTCCTTTACAGGGTCTTGCCACACTGTTCAGCCCTATTTTTAATACTTATGAGGAAGTTGGAAAGAAAGTTCACTCCAGCTAAAAGTCAACTTTGGAACTCCAGGGCACTAGAATGAAAAGCCAAGCTACTATGAATTTATAAGGTCCATTCTATTAAGACCACCTAACCTGGCCAGCCACTGGTGGGTTTACCTGTGCACCCCCTCCTGCATCAGGATGACTCTGTAAACCACTTAGAGAGAGCTGTGAAGGGGTATGTAAGTCTAAGTGCTATTGCATTGCATTCTATTCCATTCCATTCCATTCCATTCTATTCTACTGTCACATTCACACAACACCTTTGCGAAGGGCTCAGGGACACCAACCAAAGCTTATGCGACCTGAGCTTCAACTGTACATCTCAATTCCAAAGTTATCTCTCTAGTCCGCTATGGTTGCCATTGGTTCCAACTATCAATAGATTATCAGTGCTGATTAGAGGATTCTGGAGCTTCTTTTGTTTGAAACCTACAAGAAACAACTATTCCTTGGAAGATTAATACTGACAATGGAGGTTCCTAAAGCAACAAAGTTCATCCTGCTCCTGGCTTATAGCCTTTCCTGATCCTGAATGCCCATTGTCAAGTATTTAAATACGATACAGATTACATTTGAACGAGGAAATACCAGGAACACATACTGCAATTTTGCCATAGGTAAAGGTTTCCCATCACATACAATATGTGCTAGGCGTTCCCAACTCTAGGGGGCAGTGCTCATCTCCGTTTCAAAGCCGAAGAGGCAGCACTGTCCAAAGACGACTCCATGGTTATGTGGCCACCATGACTAAACACCGAAGGCGCATGGAGCACTGTTACCTTCCCACCAAAGGTGGTCCCTATTTTTCTACTTACATTTTTACATGCTTTTGAACTGGTAGGTTGGCAGAAGCTGGGACAAGTAACGGGAGCTCACTCCGTTATACGGCACTAGGGATTTGAACCGACAAACTGCTGACCTTTCTGATCGACAAACTCAGTGTCTTAGCCACTGAGTCACCGCATCCCATAACACTGACAATGGAGTTTCCTCAACCAAAACAATTCACCCAAAACTTATATCCTTACTTGATCCTGAAGGCCTATTATCTAGCAATTTAAATAAGATACAGATTAGATTTGAACAAGGAAATACCAGGAACACATACTGCAATTTTGCCATAGCAAACATTTATTTTCCGTCCATTTAAACATGTCCATAGTCAAAATCTCACCGTGTGGAGGAGCCAAGGTTTCTCCCACCTGAACTCCCAATTTGCATATCAGCCTATCCATGGAGAAGTTCCAAGGTATATTGTTTGCATCTGAAAAGTCCTTGGCCTTCCCACTCGAGCTCCTTCCAAACATCTGGCTTTCTGAGGATTTCCGAGACCGTCTGCAGACAGATCAGCATCTAAAGAACAGTGACCCATTGTAAAACAGCAATCACCCTATGATGCAATTACTGCTAAATCTCCCTCTACAATGGAAAACCTAAGTTGTAAACTGCCTGTCTCATTTGGTGATGTTCTTGCTTAACAAACTGAGATCTGGCACGTAGCCCACTGGATAACTTTTGACAGTTTGAGGAAGCGTCTATTATTCCCACGTGATGGCACACTAACGGACTAACAGGAAGTTTGTAGAATATATATATATATATATATATATATATATATATATATATATATATATATATATATATATATATATGTGTGTGTGTGTGTGTGTGTGTGTGTGTGTGTGTGTGTGTCTGTGTCTGTGTGTGTGTGTGTCTGTGTGTGTGTGTGTCTGTGTGTGTCTGTGTGTGTCTGTGTGTCTGTGTGTCTGTGTCTCAGCACAAATACAACATATATATATGACCCCATTCCTTTGACTTCCAAGTTATACATATTAAAAAAGGTGTGGGGGGGGGGAGACACTGACATTCTGCAGTGCTGGAGAAATGTATATATAAGCTCCATATTATTCTATACCCAGATGACTTCTTGATCTTCCTCCACTTTTGCAGACTGTTTATAGTAAGCAGATGGGTTGGCATTCTGCCTGTATTTACCCAGGTTCAACGGTCCAATAAACAAGAGAAGGAGGGGGGAAATGTTGGCAACGGGTTTGAGGCCTATAGCTGATGAAATAATGATATGTAAATAAAAAATAGGAGGGTCAAGGGAGAAAAGTCTTAGCCAATGCAGTTTTGGAAGAACATGAAATAGGAACCAAACTTTTCTACTTAAATGAACTATTATACGGGTGGCCTCAATTTGTAAGCAGCATCCAGTGGCTACCAGGACACCCTGTTCCATAGCCATGAACATTTCACCTCTAAGAAAACTGGCTTTGTTTCGGATCTACACCCCCTACACACCCCTCTTAAACAGGAGGCACTTAAGGCAATGGTATGCATTAAGTCCAAATGTCTATTTTTCTAGGTACATAATGTTACAAATGTACAGTTTTCAGTGTTACTCCAAGCACTTTCTTTTTGTGAAAGTCCCCAAATGGTCACATGGATGTTGTTTTGCTTGAGATTTTGCTCGTTGTAAAGGTTTGTTTACCTTTAATTCAGGTAGTAGTATTCCAGATTTTGCTTTTCTCTCACCAAGGCCTGATATATCACCATTGTCCACTTACACCAGTATCTACACACCAAGGAATGCAGTGGCTCAGTGGCTAAGAGGGCGAGCTTGTTGATCAGAAAGGTTGGCAGTTTGGCGGTTCGAATCCCTAGCACTGTATAATGGAGTGAGCTCCCGTTACTTGTCCCAGCTTCTGCCAACCTTACAGTTCAAAAGCAGGTAAAAATGCAAGTAGAAAAAAATAAGAAACACTGTGGTGGGAAGGTAACAGTGTTCCATGTGCCTTTGGCATTTAGTCATACCCAGCCACATGACCACGGAGACATCTTCAGACAGTGCTGGCTCTTCAGCTTTGAAACGGAGATGAGCACTGCTAGAGTCAGGAACGACTAGCACCTATATGTGAATGGAACCTTTACCTTTACCTTGCACACCAACTCTCAAAAGCCTGGATAAAGACAAGGGATGTTTCTACAAGGACATGTATTAGATTATTCAAACAACCTCTGCCAGTGACAAACTTATCATTCTGGGCAGCTTCAATGCTAGGGTGGGGATAGACAGCAACAACTGGAACCAGAATTGGGACAATTTGCCGTGGACAACTCGTCTTGGCCATCTGGCCATGGCCGTCTCACTGTGGCCAATTTGCCATGGCAATGGCAATAGCAATAGCAGTTAGACTTATATACCGCTTCATGGGGCTTTCAGCCCTCTCTAAGCGATTTACTGCCTATTGCCCCCAACAATCCGGGTCCTCATTTTACCCACCTCAGAAGGATGGAAGGCTGAGTCAACCTTGAGCCGGTGAGATTTGAACAGCTGAACTGCAGACAGCTGAAGTAGCCTGCAGTGCTGCATTTAACCACTGCGCCACCTCGGCTCTGTCCATGGGACAATTCATGGCAGGACAATTCCATGTGGGATAACTCAATGTGATAAATATTATCCGCCACACTTTCTTCAACTTTATTGCCATTGACACACAACCCCCCCCCCCAAAAAAAAACAGTGGTGGATAACATTTATCAAGTTGAGATATCCCACACAGATTGTCCTGTGGTGAGTTGACTTGCACTGAGTTGGCTGTGGCAAGATTGTCTCACAGCTTGCGGCAAGATGTCCACAAGATGGCTGGGTGGGTTGACAATGGCAAGATGGCTGTGGCAAGATGGCTGCAAAGCAGGGGTGGGATTCTACCAGTTCGGAGTGGTTCAGGGGAACCGGTAGCTCCACCAATCAGCTGGGAGCGAACCGATTCGCTTTGACGATTATCTGGGCCCGCCCACCCACCCTTGCCTTATACTGACCTATATCCTCTCAGCTGAGTCGTGCCGCAGACCGGATTGATGTGCCTCAGCTGTTTTCCTCCCTATCAATAATGCGGAAGGTACGTTTTCTCAAGACACTGCATGCACGGACAGCATGCAATCACTTAACTGGTTGTTAAACCAGTAGGATCCCACCACTGCTGCAAAGAATTAGCTATGGTGAATTAGCAATAGCAATAGCAATAGCAGTTAGACTTATATACCGCTTCATAGGGCTTTCAGCCCTCTCTAAGCGGTTTACAGAGTCAGCATATCGCCCCCACAGTCTTGGTCCTCATTTCACCCACCTCAGAAGGATGGAAGGCTGAGTCAACCTTGAGCCGGTGAGATTAGAACCGCTGAATTGCAGATAACAGTCAGCTGAAGTGGCCTGCAGTACTGCACCCTAACCACTGCGCCACCTCGGCTCTCCTAGTCCCAACTGGAATGGGGTCCTTGGATTGTAAAACTAAGCAGCAATGACCATGAGGATACTGCAACAGTCGTAAGTGTGAAAAAACGGTCATAAGTCACTTTTTTTCAGGGCCATTGTAAGTTCGGTCATTAAATGAACGGTTGTAAGTTAGGATCTGCCTTATCATTCCTGGAATATTGCATTAATCATCCTTTTAACTCATTTTACCCCTTTTTTTTAAAAAAATGATTACACTCCCTGCTGTATGTCTCCATGACACTCTGCAGCGAGTTCATTATTTCCATCTGCCTGTGCTTCCCCTTTCCCTCCCTCCCATATTTTTTTCCCAGATTTCTCTTAGCCTTGATTCGTTTAGCTTTCTCCTCCTCCCTCTTTCTCGTTCACTTACTGCAATTACCTCTGCTCTCAGTTGGACAAGTCACCATCATCAACGGAGCGCCAAACAGAAGTCTCCCTGGTTTTTGAGCGGCGTCTCTAAAGAAAAATATTCTATGTAACCTCCAGCACATTCTCTTCCTGACTGTGTTTGTTAAGCTTCGGTTACTGGTCAGGGACTCCAAATTGGTGTTAAAACAGTGAGGATCTGAACAGAAAGTCGAACCCCAAACATGTGGCTTTTGTAACTTCTCTCTTCCCTGCCACCTTTTTTTCCTCCTGAGAATCAAACTAAGATCTCCAAGGAGGAAAGAAAGCATCTCTTCTGCAACAGAACAGAAATTAGTTGCAGAGATACTTCCTTTTGGCTTTGTTTTATGCTTCTCTGAAGCTCTTTCTGGTTCAACACAGCTGCCCTATCCCAAAGAAACAGTGGGTATATTATATCTGACTTTCCTCACAAAAAGAAAAGAAAAAAGAGAGAGGTGGGGGGGGGAGGCAGGAAATTAGGATTAGCCATGTGGTTTGACTTTCAAACTGTATTTCCTTACAAAAAAAAACCCCTCTCAACTTGTGGTTGTGGTTGAAAGGACAAAAGGGGACTATATTCATTTTGCCATGCAGGGGTCCTGGAACAGATCTACATGAAAAAAAAAATGGCCATCAATCTTCAGCCTTACTTAATGTCCTTTTTTTTAAAATACCAGGAATCTAATTGAAGGATGTAGTGAAACATGGCAGAATCCTCAAATGCCCTTTGGGGTTCTAGTAGTTTCAAACTTCTGCTGGATGATCTGTGTTCACCACCATTTGTTCCTTGTTCTCTAAGTGAGAATTGGGTAAATGTTCCTTGCAAAGATGAGATTTCAGAATATCTGGGTTATTCCATGTGGAATCATCAAGGAAGGAGGTCAGAGGTGGTATTCAGCCGGTTCTGACTGGTTCTGGCAAACCAGTAGTGGAAATCTTGAGTAGTTCGGAGAACCGGCAAATATCACTTCTGGCTGGCCCTGCCCCCGATCTATTCACTGCCTCCCAGCCTCTCAGTCCCAGCTGATGGTCAGTCTTTTGCTTCCTCCAAGCCTCCCAGCTGATTGCTGGGTCTTCTTTTGTTGCCCTGCACAGGAGAACGGAGCTGGAAAGCAGGTTAGTGAGGTGGGGAGGCAATGGGGATTTTGCAGTAACCTTTCCCCCAGGAGTGAGGAGGGAATGGGGATTTTGCAGTATCCTTCCCCTGGAGTGGGGTGGGAATGGGGATTCTGCAGTATCCTTCCCCTGCCACTCCCACCAAGCCACGCCCACCAAGCCACTCCTTTCCTACCAAGCCACACCCACAGAACCGGTAACAAACAAAATTGAATCTCACCACTGGAGCAGGTGGTAGGTGTCATATTATCTTTCTCGCCAGAGTCATTGTGCAGCTCTGCTAGTTTGGAATGGGTTGAAATCAGGGGTCTTTGGTGCTCTCTGAGCTTGCTTGTTTTCTTGCAGTCATTTTATTACCCAAACTAGGTAACATAGCAATAGCAATAGCAGTTAGACTTATATACCGCTTCATAGGGCTTTCAGCCCTCTCTAAGCGGTTTACAGAGTCAGCATATTGCCCCCAACAATCCGGGTCCTCATTTTACCCACCTCGGAAGGATGGAAGGCTGAGTCAACCCTGAGCCGGTGAGATTTGAACAGCTGAACTGCAGAACTGCAGTCAGTTGAAGTAGCCTGCAGTGCTGCATTTAACCACTGCGCCACCTCGGCTCTACATCACTGTTTAATCTGCTCTGCAATTGACTGGTTGTATGGGAAGCGGTGGCTCAGTGGCTAAGATGCTGAGCTTGTCAATTAGAATGGTTGGCAGTTTGGTGGTTCGAATCCCTAGCACTATGTAACCGAGTGAGCTCCCGTTACTTATCCCAGCTTCTGCCAACCTAGCAGTTCAAAAGCACATAAAAATGCAAGTAGAAAAATAGGAACCACCTTTGGTGGGAAGGTAACAGCGTTCCGTGCTCCTTCGGCGTTTAGTCATGCCGGCCACATGACCACGGAGAATATCTTTGGATAGCACTGACTCTTCGGCTTTGAAACGGAGAGGAACACCGCCCCCTAGAGTTGGGAATGACTAGTACTTATATACAAGGAGAACTTTTACCTAGGGGTTTATCTTTCATCCTTTTGTTGACCCCTGGATAGTTGCTACAACTTTGAGAAGAAATAGCTCTGCCGATTGACGATGCAGGGGGAATAGAGGAGGAAACTCACCCAACTCTGATCACAAACTTTGTGCACCCCTGAGCTTCAGCTAAACTACTCTGAACTAGGATTAGCCCTTATTCTGAATAGTCTCCTACACTATATTTATAAACCGATTGATAAAAGGCTACCGGCATGGAAGAAGATTTCAGTACCCACTTGCTTCTCTCTAAGGACCCCTTTGGGTCTGCAAACTGTTAATTAGACAACTTGGGAGCTAGCTAATCCCACTTGTTTGTATCCATCTGTGTCATCCCCACCCCCTTTAAGGTCAATGGTTGTCTTCCTGCTGGAAGGCAAGGTGTAGTAAGAGAGTTAAGCAAAGCTGAGCAGATTCACCAATCCCTTTCTTTAATTTGGCCTGAAGCTTTACTGCCTGCAGAAGAATGGCTTGATAGCACTTCACCTTGTAGGAATACGATGCTTTCCGCAAGCTAAAAGCTCGTGAAAATGACAAAGCTTGTCATCACTTGTACACACACATACTCCTTGCCTGTTCTTACAAACCACCCACAATTGCTCAGGTGAGGTGTGTGTGTAGAAATTTGATAAGTATTTGTACACCAGGAAGAAACATCTTCAAGTAAAGGAGGAGTATTGAGGTTAAGAAGAAAGAAACTTGAAGGAGTTGCATGACATTGGCAATGAATTTTATAACGAAGAGCGTGATTTTCCAAGCTGGCATATAGCCCCATTTTTATTTTACTTGATCCACTTTTGAAGAAGAATTATTGTGTTCACAGAAGCAAGATATTGGGGGAAGCCACTCAGGCCCAAATCTGTTTTGCATGAACTCTCCCTTTCCTTAATCCTTCCACTAACTGGGTTCCCATATCGATACAACACAGTAACTCTATCAATAACTGGGTTAAGAGCACAATGTAAACATAGCCCATATTGTTTATGAATGGATAATTGCTGAAAATCTTCAGGAAACTTTCTATGAGCACTAGATGGCAGCAAAGAGATAGGAAAGGCTCTCTGCTGTCCTCTAGTGGTTGTTTATATGTTCTGCAGGTCATATATAATATGTCTATTTTTCTAAAACAGTTTTTCTTAATTCAGCAACTTTAAGCTGTGTGGACTCCACCTCCCAAAATTATCCAACTAGAATGATACAGTTGCCAAATAGAAAAAAAAAAACCTGATATAAACCCTGAAACATTAAAAGTATGCCATAAGAACCAAAAAGCTTGGGTACACATGTATTCTTACAGGACTTATAGGCATCTACAATTGTTGTATTACATTTATGTTAACTGGAGTTGGCAATAGTGTTTTTCCTACTGCAATTTGCTGCAGCAGTGGTTTCTGGAACCATATTACATACCAGTAGCACAATTAAGTTCAAACAGCTTTAGAGTCTTTTGCAATATTTGGATCCAACTTCATCACAAATTTTCAGGCCATGGGAGGTGGTGGCTTGTCATTTTAACAATCTGTAGTGGCACAGATCCAAAAAAGCAGGTCAGAAAGAGAAAAATATGAGTTTACATATTCAGTTATGTCTATCTCGAGGGACTTGTAGATTTTTTCCAGAGAATTTGGGAAAGAAAAGTTTGTAGTTATGTTCTTTTCAACACACAATGTACTCTTATTTCCCTTCAATTACAGGAATTGCAAACTTTTTTTTTCAATAGCTTTTATTGCTTCCTTTTACAAAATCTTATGGCAGCTGGAAGTCTATTTGACAATTGAATGGGTGTTACAATAGGGCAGCTCCATTTGTGTTTCCAAGACCATGTAATGGCATAAACCAGTGATGGTTAACCTTTTCAGCACCCAGTGCCAAAACTGGAATGCATACACACACGCTGGAGCACCGGAACCCGGAAGAGAGACGCATGCGCATGGAGGCCAGCTGCTCTTCCGGGTTCCAGTGTGCACATGTGCGCCAGCCAGCTGGTCTTCAAAGATGTGGAATGGAACCCAGAAGAGCAGCTGGTGATGGCATGTGTGGCCACAGAGAGGGCTCTGTGTGCCACCACATGACACAGGTTCACCATCACAGCATAAACACTGCATAAACACTGCATAAACACACAAAGGAGTGTAACATATGTAACATCAACGGTTGTGGAATCAAGTATGCATTCAAACAAGATTATAATAATTATAAATTAAATAAATGATAAGGTTCTCAAAATGGGACCATCTCAGGGGTGGGTTTCAGGCGATTCGCGGCGGTCCCTGCGAACCGGTTGGTTGGCGAACCCGGAAGTAAGTAACTTTCAGGAACGCCGAAGGATCCACCCGCCCACGTTTCTTACCCGGTTTTGACGAGTTCTGCACTTCCACGCATGCGCAGAATGCATACAGCACCTGCGCGATCCTCCAGGAGCAGCTGGAGCATCGCACAGGCGCTAGTATGCATGCGTGCACTGCGCACGTGCACGAGGACGCCCCCGGCCCCATTCCAACCGAACCGGTTGGAACGGGGTGAGAAACCCACCCCTGGACCATCTCATCCCATTTTAGGGAGTAGCAGTCAAAGCAAAAGAAAGACTGATTTTGTGTTAAGGCAGGGGTATCAAACTCAAGGCCCAGGGACCACCCTGGAAACAGCGGACTGGTCCACAGTGCCTCTGCCAGTAAAAATGTGGCTCGGGAGGGCTGTGAACTCCTTTTTCACTGGCAGACGGTTGTAGGAGGCCGTTGCAGCTGAAAACGGAGCTCAGGCACCCGTTTTCTCTGGCAGAGGGCTCGGGTCACCACAGGTGCCACTGACATGAATGATGATGAGCTGGCCATGTCCATCGTGACCACAACCACTCTGCCATCCCCACCCCCCGAGGTCAAACACAACCCTGATATGGCCCTCAATGAAATCAAGTTTGACACCCCTGTGCTAAGGCCAAGAAATGGACCAGCGTTCGCCATAAAGATTATATTTTGTGTTGCTGGGAATCATTGGCTTTCTTTACACAACCAAACCACCTGAAAACTTCCCAACCACGTTTTTGCCCTGCTGTGTTATTCAAATCTTGTCCATTAGCAGGGTTCATTGGTGCAGGTCGACCAACACAAAAAATAGATCGGTGTATAAGATATTCATTGAGAAAGAGGTGCAGTTCATTTTACTGTGGATGTGCACACCGGTTCTACCACAAAACCGTGTTCGACTAAAGGGCGCTCGACGAAACCGCGTAGCTGACATCATCACAGCGCAACAACAGCGTGGAGAAAAAAGCACGCTGTAAATGCTAAACCTAAAATTAACCCCTAAACCTAAACCTAACCCCCCTAAACCTAATCCTAAACCTAACCCTAAACCTAACCCTTAACCTAACCCTAAACCTAACCCTAAACATAACCCTTAACCTAATGCTAAACCTAATCCTAATCCTAACCCTTAACCTAACCCTAACCCTAACCCTAACCCTAACCCTAATCTAACCCTAAACCTAACCCTTAACCTAACCCTAAACATAACCCTTAACCTAATGCTAAACCTAATCCTAATCCTAACCCTTAACCTAACCCTAAACCTAACCCTAACCCTTAACCTAACCCTAACCCTAACCCTAACCCTAACCCTAACCCTAACCCTAACCCTAACCCTAACCCTAACCCTAAACCTAAACCTAAACCTAAACCTAAACCTAAACCTAAACCTAAACCTAAACCTAAACCTAAACCTAACCCTTACCTTAACTTGAATCAGCTTGCTTTCAAAGTGCCATTTAAAGCCCCCTTCTTTCTCCGCGCTCGCTGTTGTTGCCCTGTTGATGACATCAGCGACGCGGTTTAATCGGGCGCACTTTAGTCAAGCGCAGTTTTGTCGTGCCACGGTGCACACCACGGAACCAGAACCAATTTGATACGTCAAGCTGACGTCTGCAAAAGTTTTGGATGCTACAGGCTCCATTAAGTAGTTTTATGCAGTGGGCTGCCATTTGAAATACCAACTATTATTTTTTGAAGAACTTTAATTTAATTTGGGGGGTCCCATGGCAAACATCTGAAAGCATGTCAGGCAGCATTCCTTGAGTCAGAAAGTTGGAGTAGGACCAACTTGATCCAACTTCTATCAGTCTTTTGAGGTAGTCTAGACAGGAAACCAAAGCCATGATTAATAATACTACCTTTATTGTAAGGTTACAGTAATAGAATCTTGCAAGTTTGAAAGGACTTCTCTCTTCCCTTATGTCAACTTTCCAAAGAATGAAGGAGGGTCAATTTTGAGATGCTTCCTCTCCCCTCATCCTTCCTTTGGACTCAGATTCCTCTTAGCAGAGCATTGTCTTAAGCGCCAGGTCTTCTTTCTGTCTCCCAAGGTTAATCTCACAGTCCTTTTCATTTTCAAAACCATTGTTGGTCATGGAATCTTCATGGATGATTTCGGAGTACAAAAACTGTCTCAGCCCAACTTACAATAGTTTACAATTTTGTTCTTGCATAAATACAATTACAAGAGGATGAAACTATATATGCCACTTGGTGCATTTGGGGAAAAAAGGAACAATATCAATAGTAACAGACATAATAAAAGGATGCAGCCACTCCTAGTAACCCAAGTTTTATTCTATTCCTCACAATGGGCAACAAATATACTCATTAGAAAGATAGGTACCACTTCTTTACATTCTGTAACTCCCCAAAACAGTTACAAAGAACAATATAAATCCTTTGATATATTAAAAAAGCAGTATGTTGGCAATAGGGATGATCAAAAGCACAGTAATAATGGTATATACTCAACCTTGGCAACTTGAAGATGTCCGGACTTCAACTCCCAGAATTCCCCAGCATTCGCTGGCTGGGGAATTCTGGGAGTTGAAGTCCAGACATCTTCAAGTTGCCAAGGTTGAGAAACACTGGATTAGTGTTTCTCCCACTTGGAAGGTTATGAATTCGATCTTAGGTAGCACAGATATTTCTCTCCCAGGGCACAAAGAAAAAACACCTGCTGCGAACTCCATGTGGTATTAAGAAGGGCATCCAGCCAGTAAATGCATCCAGTCACCCCGACTTTACACCAAATTAAGGGATTACAGGGTTGTTAAAAAAGGAGATGATAGATAGATAGATAGATAGATAGATAGATAGATAGATGGATGGATGGATGGATGGATGGATGGATGGATGGATGGATGGATGGATTAGATGAGAGTGAGAGATCAGATAGATGAAAGATGAGATAGATGAGAGATGAGAGAGAGAAATGAAATAGATGACAGCAATTTACAGAGAGATAAATTATAAGAGAGATGAGATAGATGATAGATGAGAGAGAGATGAGATAGAGGGAGAGGGAGAGGGAGGGAGAAAGATTAGATGAGAATGAGAGATGAAATAAATGAAAGATGAGAGAGAGATATCAAGCTGGATGATAGATATTGAGAGAGAGAGAGAGAGAGAGAGAGAGAGAGAGAGAGAGAGAGAGAAATTAAATGAGAGAGATGAGAGATGAATAGATAGTGATTGATAGATAAATAGATAGAGATAGAGAGATAGAGATAGATAGATGATAGATAGATAGATAGATAGATAGATAGATAGATAGATAGATATAGATAGATGATAGATGATAGATGATAGATAGATAGATAGATAGATAGATAGATAGATAGATAGATAGATAGATAGATAGATAGATAGATGATAGAATAAGTCTGAGCCACGTGAACTGTTCTTCCCTCATTCTCTATCAGCCCCGATTTCTGTTCAATAAAGAAAATGTGAGAAGTTGGATCTCAGGATAGCTTACTTTGACTTCCTTAAAAGTAAAAATTAATTTGGAATTTTCAAGTCCATTTCATTTCAATGACATCCACTGGTCAACCCAAAAAGTGAAAGGTTTTGGGTCACAGGCATTGTGTCCCTATTGGCCCTGAAGGACAGCTACACCTTCTGGATGCTGATGGCATAAATCCAATAGAAGCGAAGGGGATCCATATGTTTAAATGTCAGCCTAATGAGCCTCATTAAACACATAAGAGGTCTAATCAAGCCGCCCTTCAAGTAGCAAACCTTTCCATTTCATTGGCTTTTGTCAATACCGCAGATTGCATCAACATCAAACTTGTCCTGAGGACATGCCTGTTAGAAACAAAGCAGGATGATGGGATTAATTTCCCCGCCACCCTTTCTCTTAATTTAAACCAGCTTCCTTCCAAAACCTATATTTCAATATCTTTTTTTTTATTGTTGTGCAGGGAAATGGAGTAATTATACATTTCACAATGACTATCGTAATTGCAAACAGGAGTTTGGGAGGAAGGAAAAGTTATTATGCTGGATGCCGCATAGAGAGAGAGAGAGAGAGGGAGAGAAAGAGAGAGGGGGAGAGAGAGAAAGAGAGAGGGGGGAGGGAGAGAGGAATGGAGAGAAAGAGGGAGGGAGAGAGGGAGGGAGGGAGGGGGAGGGAGAGAGAGAGCTCATGTTGGACCTTAAAGTAATTAGGGGTTTTGGGGTGGTTTGATTTTGGATTTTTTTTCTCTGCATCTGTCTTCAAGGGGTGCATTCAAACCAGCTTTTATTGTGCAATCAGACCCCCTTGTCTATCCTTTTTCTTTTCCAGAGAAATCCTGTTAAATAGGCGAAGAAAAAAAATGGAAATAGCAAAAGAAGAGGAGAAGGAGGAGGAGGAGGAGGAGGAGGAGGAGGAGGAGGAGGAAGAAGAAGAAGAAGAAGAAGAAGAAGAAGAAGAGGAAGAGGAAGAGGAAGAGGAAGGAGGAGGAGGAGGAGGAGGAGGAGGAGGAGGAGGAGGAGGAGGAGGAGGAGGAGGAGGAGGAGGAGAAGAAGAAGAAGCTTCACTTCTCATCCACAAAGCCTCATCAGTTCTGGCAAGATGGTGGGGGCAATGGAAGGATTAGTGTTGTCAGGATGGGGTGAGGGTGTTGGAACAGAAGCAAATCGTCTTCTTCTTCTTCAAAGGAAAAAAAGAGTCCAGTTGCCTTTTGAAAAAGCACCTTTGAGACAATTCTTTGGCT
The DNA here is from genome assembly GCF_009769535.1 of Thamnophis elegans. NCBI lineage: Eukaryota > Metazoa > Chordata > Lepidosauria > Squamata > Natricidae > Thamnophis > Thamnophis elegans. Next base: position 66,056,800 of record NC_045548.1, read on the forward strand.
GGTGGGACCCAACCCACAGTGGGTTGTTCAGCAGCAATTTCATTTGATGTTGGGCCCCTCCCTGCGCTTAATCTCATTTTCACATGCAAGGACACCTGTGTGAGCGAAGAGGCTTCAGCCTGGAGTGATTCCGGAAACTGCCAGAAAGGTTTGTGCGTGAATGCCCTCAGCCAGTGCACGAATGCCACACTCCACCCTGCGCATGATTTCTCCTAAATCATCCACTCCTTTGAAAGACATTCAAAGGCGCATTCCCTTTTTTTATCAGACCGAATAGGAACTGTTAACAACACAACATTCTCCGACTGGCTCTCGTGGGCGGAAAATAGAGTCTTTTGGCCTAGAGCCAAGTGGAGAAGAAGGCTTGGATGCCGTTTCTTCCTCAAAGCTTCATTGGGGCTATGCCAGTGGTGGAATTCCCCATTGTGGTGGGGAGGGCCAATGTGAGGATTGGGGTGGGGGGGGGGACAGAAAGAGAGAGAGGGGGGAAGGGGGAGAGAGGGAGAGAGAGAGAGAGAGATTGCTTCTCGGAGAGGCCAATTGGCTTTTCAGCTAGCTAGCTAGCATATCCTAGACTTCAAGAAATAAATTTCCACTACTTTGGCTTAGGTTTACAGGTAGTTTTTGACTTACAACAGTTCATTTAGTGACTGTTCAAAGTTACAACGGCACCTGAAAAAAGTGAGTTATGACTTTTTTTAACAGTTACGACCAGGGGTGAAATGCTACCAGTTCAGACCAGTTTGCCTGAATTGGTAGTAAAAAAAATGCTACCAGTTCAGGCAAACCAGTAGTTCCAACGATCAGCTGTGCGGCGCAATTTAGCTGATCGTCACACAGCTGATTGTCGGAACTACCGGTTCATTGAACCGGTAGCATTTTTTACTACTGTTTTGGTTCTGACGATCAGCTGTGCAATAATCAGCTGTGCTGCATGATTTAGAAATCGCTTGGCATAGCTGATTATCGCACAGCTGATCATTGGAACTACTGGTTTGCCCCAACCGGTAGCATTTGTGACTACCGGTTTGGTTCTGATGATCAGCTGTGCGACAATCAGCTGTATCACACGATTTAGAAATCATGTGGCACAGCTGATTGTTGCACAGCTGATCATTGGTTCGCCCGAACCAATAACATTTTTTACTACCGGTTTGGGCGAACCGGTAGTTTTGACGATCAGTACCTGCGGTGCTTATGTGCACATAAAGCGAACTGGTAGCAGACTTCAGAGCATTTCACCCCTCGTTATGACCATTGTATCATCCCCATGGTCACATGATTAAAATCCAGACGCTTGGCAACTGACTCATATTTATGATGGTTGCAGTGTCCCGGGGTCACATGATTACTGTTTGTGACCTTCTGATGAGCCAAGTCAATGGGAAAGCTGGATTGACTTAACAACCGTGTTACTAACTGAACATCTGCAGTGATTCACTTAACAACTGTGGCAAGATAGCAGTAACTATATTCAATTCTACTGTATAGTGCAATGTTAATGCAATATCAGGGTTTTTTAATTCAATCGTATAGAATTTAAAGGATTTGTATTTTTCTTTTATTTTTATAGTTAGTTAGTCAAATAGTTTGCTAGTTTACTTTATTGTCACTGCACATGGCACAACAAAAATAAATTAATCTTATTAATTTAATGAGAGATTAAATTAATAGTTTTTTCTTATGTATAATGTATATTGAAGATGGCATTTAATTTCGTTGTACAAGGTGCAATGACAATAAAGTAAAATTAAAGTTAGAACGTAAACTAGGACAAAACTCACTTAACAAGTATCTCACTTAGCAATAGAAATTTGGGGCTCAGTTGTGGTCATAAGTCAAGGATGACCTGTAATAATATAATTTATACTTTTATTTTTCATATTTAAGTGATCCTGTGTCCAGTACAGTGGTGGGTTGCAGGCGGTATGCAATATCAGGGGCATACCGGAGCCTGCCCGGAGCACTGGATACCATTCCAGTATGGTGCTCCAGAGGGCCCACCTGCCCGCCCGAGCTCCTTACCGGTCTTTTAAGTCTTTGGCGCTTCCACGCATGCGCACAGTACATACAGCACCTGTGTGATGCTCCACTGAGCAGCTGGAGCAACGCGGAGGCTCTCAGAGGCGCTAAGATGCATGTGCGCACTGCACACCTCCATGTGGTTGGAACGGGATCCGGAACCCACCACTGGTCCAGTATCACCCCCTGAGGAAGGCACAATGAGGCAGATTCCAAAAAGCAACATTAGTCTGTTGTGATTATACAACCCTTGCCTTGTTTTTAATGTACATTGCAGTGTTACACACAGGTACCAAAGGAGTGGAGTTTGCCATAATGTGTTGCTGCATTCAGCATTTTGACTAAAGCAGCAAGCCTCTGCCATGTCCTGAATGTGCAGTACTTTCTAATATCTTTACTTTCTGTAAATGTTAAATATTTTCATATTTAATACATAAGAGTATTATGTAAAAAGTTTGAGTTTTCCCCAACCTCTTGTGCTTCAAATATGTCCAGAATACAAGCCTATATCAAAGTAAAGGTTTCCCTTGTCCAGTCATGTCTGACTCTAGGGGGCAGTACTCATCTCTGTTTCTTAGCTGTGGGAGCCAGCATTGTCTGAAGACATTTCCATGGTCACATGGCCAACAGGGCTATACACTTTGTTATGGCCCAGCAGGAGCCGTTGGAGTTACCACCAGACTCCAACAGCGAGGGGCCCTATGAGTCCGCTCTGGAGGATGTGGAGGACCCTGTACAGGGTTCTGACTCTGAGCAGGGCACAGAGAGGCTGGTTGGCCACCAGATGGCTCCTGAGCCTTGAACCAGTGGGGAGGAGACAAGGGAGTGTGATCCGGACTTCAGCAGTGAGTTGTTCCTGGATGCCTGGCACCGAAGAGCTGATAGGCATAAGGAACAGTTGCGCAGTTGCAGGAGATAATTGCACTCAGCTGGTGGTAATTAGGCTCCTCTCAAGACTATAAGAGGAATGTTTGTGCACACGCCCCGTTGCAGGAGTCAACGCATTGACTAAAAGTTGGAGAACTTTTGTGGCTAGCTTGGCAGGCTGGATTGCTGCCAAGGCTTATCTGTGCTGGTTTGCTGCCAAGGACCTGTCTGTCTTTTAATAAATTCCTTAAAGTATCTTTGGCTCGGCATGCGTTGGTGTGGGCGAAGGGGGTCAGAACACACCTAGGCACACAGAATGCTGTTACTTGCTCATGGGAGTGGTACCTATGTATCTACTTGCACTTGCATACTTTTGAACTGCTAGGTGATCAGGAGCTGCAGCAAGGGAGGGGAGCTCGCCCCATTGGGCAGCGTTTGGGTCTTGAACCAGGGCTGTCTTTTAACCCCTGAGCCATTGCACCCTTCTACAAGCTCGTATTGCACATTTAATGTCAGGGAGTTTTTGGAAGTTGAGTCCCAAAACATCTGGATAATGCCTTATTGGAAGAGGCAGGCTTAAACAGTGAGCTACAATTCCATTTTTAAACATTTATATCCCTTTCTAAATCTCTTCATTATTGGAATGTAGGAAACAAATGAAATTAGGATTTAACTTGTGTGAAATCAATGGGGAAAAGTTAGTCATGATTATTATCATCTGCAATGATTTCAATATGTCTGTCTCCAGAATTGCTCCATATGGATCTGCCCTTTTATACTGGCTTTTCTTATGAGATTCTGCATTGTGTGCAGAAAGCTATCTTAAAGCTATCAAGTTACAAGACCTTTGCACCCGTAACCCTTTAAAAAAAAATACCCCAGGGGTGTTCAAACTTGACAGCTTTAAGACTTTAAGGTTTAGATAGGACTCTTAGAGGCAGGCGGGGCGATTGGTGAGCCAGCCAATTAGTGAGTGGTGGGTGGGGCAAGCGTGGTGCGGACGGGTGGGGGGAGGGAGCTTGGACCGGTTCTAAACAGCACTGTAGATTTGTGGAACCTCTTCTATAGAAGAGATTAGAACTGGCAGGAACCCACCCCTGACTGCGTATGCACCAGCAATGTGTGTTGAATGTTGAATGTTGAATGTTGATTTTATTTATATGCCGCCCTTTTCCCCCGAAGGGGACTCAGGGCGGCTCACAACTCAACCGGGGAAATTAAAACAACACAAAACAATGCATAATTAAAAACACACAACAGTCATACCAATTCGAGACGGGGGCAACAGCTCTTTAGCCCCAGGCCTGTCGGAACAGCCAGGTTTTGAGGGCTTTGCGGAAGGCCTGGAGGGTGGTGAGGGTTCGAATCTCCACGGGGAGTTCGTTCCAGAGGGTCGGAGCAGCCACAGAGAAGGCTCTCCTCCGGGTAGTCGCCAGTCGACACTGGCCGGCAGATGGAATTCGGAGGAGGCCTAATCTGTGTGGCTGGCGAACTGGTACCGACTGGTATAGGAACCCACCCCTGATCCACGCGGCCTGTTTTGGATACGAGGCCTCCTGGAAGTTTCCGGAATGAGCCTGTTTCCAGCCTCCACAGCCTTTAGAAAAGTGGTGTAGAAGGCTGATTAGGCCACCATTGCCACACCCACCCAGCCAGTGGGCAGAACCGGTTGCTGAAATTTTTGAAGCCCACCCTCGCTCCCACATGTTCAACATTCATTGTTCCTCAGGATGCTACTCTCCCTTTAAAAACAATAATAACAAAATTCTGAACCAGCAAAACAAGCATATTGGAAGCTGTTGGCACCGATAAAACAATAAAACAAAAATGGAGGCAAGGCTGCCTTTGGGAAGGGGAGAGCTGGAACGCATTTCAGAGTTTAGAGGCCTTTTGTTTGAGATTTTTTTTAAAAACTGAAGCGAAACAATCATTGTGCCTCCTCAGATGGTTTTAATTTGACGGCAGAATCCCGCAGAGGCATACAAAGAAAGAGAGCAGATTTTGTGATCAATCAAAATTGGAATGATATTCGTTATCCAAACAAAAGAAAAGGGCATTGAATCTGAAATTTGGGCTGGCTAAAGAAAGAAGGAAGGGCTTCCAAAAATCTCTTTCTTTGAAGATATTTATTTCATTTCATTTTCATTTATTGGTTTCGTATGCCGCCCACTCCCGAAGGACTCCGGGCGACTTACAATAAAACAGGGAAAGGGGATAAATAAGACAATACAAGACAATACAACAATTTAAAATACGACAACGTTCACAGATGAAGTGGGGCTGGATACTTCAACAGCCGCCAGCCTGCCGGAACAGCCAGGACTTAGTAGCTTTACGGAAGGCCAGGAGGGTAGTAAGGGTCCGGATTTCCACAGGGAGCTCGTTCCAGAGGGGAGGAGCTGCAACAGAGAAGATAGAGCAAGTCAATCTTTCTTTCTTTCTTTCTTTCTTTCTTTCTTTCTTTCTTTCTTTCTGTCTGTCTGTCTGTCTTTCTTTCTCTTCTTTCTTTCTTTCTTTCTTTCTGTCTGCCTGCCTGTCTTTCTTTTTCTTTCTTTCTTTCTTTCTTTCTTTCTTTCTTTCTTTCTTTCTTTCTTTCTTTCTTGAGATGACATTATTTGTTGGATGAATATCATTTGATTTCTGAATTCCAAAGCATGTATCTCAGTGTTTCCCAACCTTTGCCATTTTAAGAGGTGTGGACTTCAACATAGCTGGCTGGGGAATTCTGGGAGTTGAAGTCCACAAATGTAGCCAATACCCAATGTATTCCTCTATGGGAGAAAAATAAATCACCAAAAATATATTACTACTGGGTTCTATCACCCTACGTCTCCTTCAGATCACTGCATACAAGCACATACAAGTTCACCATTCATAAAACTGTTTGTTGATATGGGAATCATTACAGAACAAGCTATATTAAGCAAGATTGGATGATGAGCTGTTCATCAGACAGCAAGTATTTGGCATTTATTGGATTTTTTTAAAAAATATTTCATATATTTAAAAGGTTTGAAACCTGCTTTTTTACTAAAAGCATCTGCAGCAATCAACAATAAAAACCATCATTTAAAAACACACACAATAGATCCATTCAAACCAGCACTTTATAAAACAAGCATAAATTCATATGGGAAATGAACAGTGAAATATTTATTTCTTACAGATGATCTAAGTAATTTGCAAAGTTATTGTAATTCATTTATGATGTTGTCTTTACATAGGACAATAAAGAGATGTATGTTAAAGCTTTATGACTTAATTTTTGTTGTATAATCAAACATATGTACAGAGTGCTAAATAAAGCTATGGCATAATATCTCATCCCAACCCCCGCACCCCCATCCACCGCCCCCCGGGTACATAGGAACTGGCAAGGCAACAGATAAAGAGTTGGGAAAGATAAAACAAACCACATAGGAAAATGAGAACATTCAAATAATCGCTCTATATCTTCTACTCTTATACAGTATCATATGGCTAATCCTGTAAAATGTAAAGTCTCCTTGAACTTAGCTCCATTGCTGTAGACCAAATGGAAAATCCATGTAGTTTTCTTGGCAACAATAAGACGAGCGAGAGGAATTGGACTTATATACTGCTTCATAATGCTTTATAGCACTCTCTAAGCCACGAAAAATTTTGGTGGTCCGCAGAAAAATTATTTGCAGTTTTAAAGTGTTTCTTATTTGACATTTTCCAAACATTAAAATCACAATTACACTTTTACAACTTTCTGTGATCGGTATTCCTTTTTTCTGATTTCGGGCTTTCCATTTTGCATTCTATTATCTTATACATATTCTTCTTTGCTTCATATTTTCTCATTGTTACAATATATACATATATATATATATATATACAATAGTTCCATCTCTATTGCTTTCTAAGTATATGCCATCTCTTTTCATTGTGTTTGCTATGTGTTCCTTATACATTGATTTTACATCTCTTTTCGAGCCAGTTATACCACTTATTCCATATCTGTTTCCTCTCTGTCTCTTCGTTCCATCATTACTTTGTCCATTTCCCAGCATTCTAGCACCTTTTTTTTTAACGTTTTCAGCATTTGAGGGAATGTGTTTTTTTTGTTTCCAACTTTGGGCAAATGATTCTGGCAGCAGTAATTATATGAAGAATTATATATTGGATATCCTTACTAATATATTTTTTTTATTCCTAGAAGAAACAGCTCAGGGTTCATGACAATTTTTTGTTCTATTATTTCTTCTAACCATTTTTGAATTTTTGTCCAGAATTCTTTGACTTTCGGACACGTCCACCACATATGATAGATGGCCCCCTGTTGGTGGTTACATTGCCAACAGTTTGGAGATCTATTTGGGAATATTTGGCCAATCTCGCCAGAGATAAATTATATTGCACTAAATTGCACGTGCACCGAACCGGCAGTAATGCCAGCAGCAACCCACCCCTGCCCTGTATCTGTTGTTTACTTCCAACTCAGAAGCTAACTTGTTATCACAACCTAATTCAGGGGTCGGCAAATTTAAACACACAAAGAGCCACAAAGGTCCTAACTGGAAGCCCCGTGTTCAATTCTGGAGCCAACCAGAAGTCTGGTTCCCCCACCATAGAATCTCCTCCTAGCGCAGCATCCTTTTTCCTCTACCTGTCCTAACTGAAAGCCCTATCAATTGTGGAGCCAATCAGCAACAGGGAGCCATAGCAGAGGGATGAAAGAGCCACATGCGGCTCCAGAGCCGCAGGTCGCCGACCCTTGACTTAATTCTTTAGGTTTGAAACACATTGGGTCACGTGGGGTAGTTTGTCTGACAAGGTCTCAGCTGTAATCAAGCAAAAAAAAAAATCAAGATTGAACTTGTGTTCGATAATATTCTGTGTCTTCTTTCTGTTTGATTTTCAATGTAAGTCTTTCCACTTCTGCACAGTCTAGTATCTTCTTAATTATCTCTTAATCTTGTGGTGTTTCTTCAGCTTTCCAATATTGTGTGAATATTTTACCAGTCGTTGAAAAAAAGGGGTGGAGAGTAAGAATGAAATTCAGTTTTGGTTGCCACAAGGCAGAAAAGATGTGGAGACTCTAGAAAGAGTGCAGAGAAGAGCAACAAAGTTGATTAGGGGACTGGAAGCTAAAACATATGAAGAACAGTTGCAGGAACTGGGTATATATAGTTTAATGAAAAGAAGGACTAGGGGAGACATGATAGCAGTATTCTGATATCTCAGGGGCTGCCACAAAGAAGAGAGAGTCAAGCTATTCTCCAAGACACCTGAGGGCAGAACAAGAAGCAATGGATAGAAACTAATTAAGGAGAGAAGCAACATAGAACTGAGGAGGAATTTCCTGACAGTTAGAACAATTAATCAGTAGAACAACTTGCCTCCAGAAGTTGTGAATGCCCCAACACTGGAAGTCTTTAAGAAGACATTGGATAGCCATTTGTCTGAAATGGTATAGGGTTTCCTGCCTAGGCAGGGGGTTGGACTAGAAGACCTCCAAGGTCCCTTCCAACTCTGCTATTGTATTGTATTGTATTGTAAATCTATATGTTTAAGCAAATTAAGTAACAAGAAAATACGATGTTTATTAAGCACTAAGAAATGTAATTAATAATAAAGTAAAATGTATTTATTTTTTAAAAAAGAATGAACTTGTCTATCATGAAATGCAACAAGGGACAATTTAACCTAATCCAATCTCTTCTAATTAGGTCCCTCCAAATGTGGTGAAGGCCACTATAACTGGAGACTATCAAGCTGGGAAAGTTGAATCAGGTCTCGTTTAATCCAAGTTTTTTTGCTTATCCAAACTGCCCTGCCATTTCCTCACAAGTTGTTGTTTTGGGTCCTTTGCAGCACGCTGAGAACTAGCTTGCAGCTATTTGTACAAGTTTGTTTACCTTTTTCCCATGGACTTAATTACATCTTGTCAGGCCTCTACTCAAGCATGCAATGCAGCTGTTGGCAGAGGCTGGAGTTCTAAACCACTGCCTTGTAATTCACGGGCAAGAACCTTGCTTACCTCTTTCCAGCCTAGGAAACAAAGCCTTGCTGGAATTACACAATGTTGTGGGCTATGTTGCAATCCAGTCACCTTGCTGATCAGGGTTGTTTTATCAGCCAAAGTGGTGTGTGTGTGTGTGTGTGTGTGGGAGGAAGCTAACTGCTTCCATTATCTGTCAATCGGCTCGTCACAAGAGTCCATCACGACAGAAACCCAATATTTTTACTGTTGCCTTCCCATAGCTTCCAGAAGCACTCTGCAAGCTTCAGCAGGGCTGGGGGAAGGGGAAAATGCCTCCATTTTTGCAAAAAAGGTCCCATTTTCCACCCATTTTTCACAAAAACGGAGGCGTGTTTGCCTTTTCCCAGCCCCGCTGAAGCCTGCAGAGTATTCCTTGGGGCTGGGACAAAAACTCCCCCCCCCCCCTTACTGGGTAGTTTGTAGGCACTCCTTTAGCTCTGGCGAGGCTGGAGAGCTCCTCCCCCATCAAAACCTTTCACCACCGTTTTGGTGGGCACAGCTTGGTGAGGGGGTCATGTGACTGAGTGTGCGTGAGTGACATCAAGTTGGCCACGCCCACTCAGTCACATGCCTCCCATCTAGCCATGCCCACTGAACCAGTAGTAAAAAATGTTGAAACCCACCTCTGCAGGGGGGGGGTCATCCCATGGGGTGGTTAGACCTGGCCCATGGGGCCACCCTAGAAACTGCAAAGGACCTGCCTGTGGTGTTCTGCCAGCAAAAAACGGAGCTCGGGAGGACAGCCTTCCTGACATCCGTTTTCGCTGGCAGAGGGTTGCAGGAGGTCATTGCAGCCGAAAACGGAGCTCGGGAGCCCGTTTTCAATGGCAGAGCACTTGAGCCTACAGACATCCCCAACACAAGTGACCTCGAATTGACCACACCTACCCCCAGCCCCCCAAGGGCAAACACGACCCTAATGCAGACCTCAATGAAATCGAGTTTGATACCCCTGGTCTAAAGCTATATTTAAATAAATTCCAAAATAGGCGTGGTACATGCATTATATAGGGACGTGGTGGCTCAGTGGCTAAGACGCTGAGCTTGTCGATCAGAATGGTCAGCAGTTTGGTGATTCGAATCCCTAGCACCATGTAACCAAGTGAGCTCCCGTTACTTGTCCCAGCTTCTGCCAACCTAGCAGTTCGAAAGCACATAAAAAAGGCAAGTAGAAAAATAGGAACCACCTTTGGTGGGAAAGTAACAGCACTCTGTGCGCCTTTGGCGACTAGTCATGCCGGCCACATGACCACAGAGACGTCTTCGGACAGCGCTGGCTCTTCGGCTTTGAAATGGAGATGAGCACCGCCCCCTAGAGTCGGGAATGATTAACACATATGTGTGAGGGGAACCTTTACCTTTACCTTTTACATGCCTAATGCTAAGCCTCAGTAGATGCATTCACAGATGATTGCTTAACCCAGCATATAAATCCGTCTCTGGTGAGAGTTTTGACTCATATGAGAAAGCCTTGAAATTGGATACTGGCTTTTGCAGAACTTGAAAGAAAATGAACCATGTAGGCCCCATGCCTGCAGGCAACAGCAAACAGTCAGGCCTTTTCGCTTCTGAGAGGAAGCAGCGATCTTTGTTCAGCTCCGACCAAACGTGAGTTGCTTTCCGAAATAACGTCTTCCAAGATGCTGATGTGACCCTTGTCTGCGAATGTGAAACTTCCTCCCTAGGGGGAGAAGAAGAAGAAAAAAAATTCCCTTTGGCTTCTATCTTATTTAATTTTGGATGGGTTGCTTTTTCCTTCTTCTTCTTCTTCTTCTTCTTCTTCTGCCTAGCATTTGAGTGTTTTTAAATAGAACACATTTTTTTAAAAGAAATCTTTCACGTTTCGGCGGGTTTGAACATTGTCTGTTTCCTGTGATTTTATTTTCTGGGTTTTAATCTGTAATCATCTCTTTGTTTATTAAACAAATAGAGCCAACACATTGTAAAAAGGAAGAGACTGAGAAAGAAAGTGGCAAGTTTATTGAAGGGGGTGGGGTGGGGCGGAAAAGTGGATTTCATTAGGTTCCATGTGTGGTCTGGTTTGGTCTGTATTGAAATTAAAAATTAATTCCTTTTCCAAGGGCATTTGCATCATACATTTCAACTAATGTGACCTGAACTCAGATCCAACATTTGAAGATGTACGTATCTACGTATGTATAAGGTAAAGGTAAAATTTCCCCTCACACATATGTGCTAGTCGTTCCCAACTCTAGGGGGTGGTGCTCATCTCCATTTCAAAGTCGAAGAGCCAGCACTGTCAGAAGATGTCTCCGTGCTCATGTGGCCGGCATGACTAAACACCGAAGGCGTTTTTTACCTTCCCACCAAAAGTGGTTCCTATTTTTGTACTTGCATTTTCACAAGCTTTCAAACTGCTAGGTTGGCAGAAGCTGGGACAAGTAACGGGAGCTCACTCCATTATGTGGCATTAGGGATTTGAACCGCCAAACTGCCAACCTTTCTGATCAACAAGCTCAGCGTCTTAGCCACTGAGTAATGTGACCTCAACTCATATCCAACATTTGAAGATGTATGTATGTATCAGAGGTGGCTTCCTACCAGTTCGCACCTATTCAGTAGAACCGGTTCGTCAAATCTACTGAACCGGTGAGAAGAGGTTCCACCAGTGGACCCGGAAAGCAGGCCACACCTACAGAAGAGCTTCCAAAAAATTTTGAAACCCACCACTGGTCCTTGGATATGATTATTCTACACTATCATGCTCCTATTTATAAAACTCAGTGCCTCTGTGAAAGGTAAGGATGACTACTGCGTTTGTGGCGCAATCAGAACATTGCGCGTGTTGAAGTTGTTTTAACGCAAACCAAAGATGCCTTTTGAAAAACAAGTTTACATCATATTCTTATGCATGCCAGTGCTGTGTGTGAGGTAATTTAAGGTAGTTCTGACAAGTGTCGTCGGCATCTTCATATCCGGTCACATGGGCGGTAAGCCACTCCCATCCGGTTACATGGGCGGCAAGCCACTCCCACAAAGAGGCCACACCCACAGAGTAGGTTCGAACAATTTTTGAAACCCACCACTGGTATGTATGTATGTATGTATGTATGTATGTATGTATGTATGTATGTATATCCCATCTTTATTATTTTTATAAACAACTCAGATGGGTGAACATACCTAATACTCCTTTCTCAAGGACAACAACAACCCTGTGAGGAGTGTTGGGCTGAGAATGAATGACTGGCCCACAGTCACCCCACCAGCTTTCATGTCTAAAGCAAGACTAAAATTCACAGTCTCCTGGTGATTGGCACAAAGTCTAATGTGGGACTAGAATTCAGAGTCTCCTGATGATTGGCCCAAGGTTTACCACCAGCTTTCATATCTAAGGCAGGACTAGAATTCACAGTCTCCTGGTGATTGGCCCAAAGTCACTCACCCAGCTTTCATATCCAAGGCAGGGCTAGAACTTACAGTCTCCAGGTTTCTAGCCTGATGCCTTAGCCACTAGACTAAACTGATGCTTTTTCTCTCTAAAAATAGTAAATACTTTTTGATTAGAATTTTGGAGGGTGTGGCCGAAGCAACTGAATATTGGGATGAAAAGAAAAAAGGATCCAAACAGGTAAAAGGTAGGCAAAGCTTTCCTCTACATGTTCCACTCTTTTTTTATGTTTAATGTTCTTGTGACATTGATCATACCTGCCATCTTGCTTGGGTTGACCCCACCCTACTAGACACTTACCTTACCTTCCATTGTCACCTTCTTTCTTATCTTCTTTACAATGATCATCTAATTACACAAAGTTTATGGTTGCCTACAATGGTGGGTTCCTCTCCCCATTGCTACCGGTATGCTGCACACGGGGCCAGGCATCCTGGTCGTGCATGTGCGCTGCTCACGCATGCGTGCTCCACTGTCCCTCTGACACTCAGCTGCTCTCACTGCACACTCATGCGCACTCCACCACCCCTGCGACACCCAGCTGCTCATCGGAGGTCGTGCAGGTGCCGCACACTGTGCGTGTATGTGCAATTGGCCCAGATGCTTTAAAAAATTGTATGGAATGCGGGCGGGTGGGCCAAACGAGCCACTGTACAGGGTCGGTGGCCACTGCTCCCGGCTACTACTGGTATGCTGTACCGGCCGGAATCCACCACTGGTTAATCAGTATTCATGGATTTATTTATTCAATAGGCTGCCCCTGTATGACTCTGAGCAGTGGATAGGATACAACGGTAAGAGCAATAAAGGCACATTGAATACATAACCCCAAAGAAGTCCACAATCTCTTAAACAATTGGAACCTCCCACAAAGATCTTCTCTTCCCCCCCACTCCCCATTCTAATCCAAGGCCTGGAGACAGAGACAGATTTTGAGGGCCCACTTAAACTGGGGCCATGAGAGGCGAGGTTGGTGGATCGCAGATACAATGGTGTTCCAAAGCCTAACATAAGAACCAAAGAGAAAAAAAATGACGAGGGCTCCTCATGCCATTGGTGAACAAATGTGAGGTCGTTAATGAAGTTTTGAAACAGGCAAGGAGAGTTCTATCTGACCCTGACGTCATCTCCTCTCATTCATTCCTTGTAGGAAGTTAGCACCCACCCCTCTCCTAGATGAATGAAATATTCCAGGAAATATTAATAGCAATAGCAGTTAGACTTATATACTGCTTCATAGGGCTTTCAGCCCTCTCTAAGCGGTTTACAGAGTCAGCATATTGCCCCCACAGTCTGGGTCCTCATTTCACCCACCTCGGAAAGATGGAAGGCTGAGTCAACCTTGAGCCGGTGAGATTAGAACCGCTGAACTGCAGATAACAGTCAGCTGAAGTGGCCTGCAGTATTGCACCCTAACCACTGCGCCACCTCGGCTCTTAAAAAGGCAGAATATTATATTTCCCAGGATGAGAAAAGGAGAAACATGTTTTTAAAGACAAAGAGCAGCTCCCTGCCCCCAACAGATATTTGGTACCCATTAAGACTGATCCAGCCTATCTACAAGACAATTAGACCTTCAGCTCCAGGGTGATGGATTAAGACATGATCCTCCAGGACATAATAGGATTATCTATCAGCAGAGCTCACCACGTGGCACAACCAAGGCCCTTCATTACATCAGCCCAAGGTTCAACCAAACTTGATTCTGACAAACATGACTCCCCCTGGGAGTCTGACAGCCAATAGAATACATGCCCTTGCCACAGGAATAGGAAGCTCAAGTTCAAAGCCCAAGAGAGTGTATAAATAGCACTCACTCTCCACTCCATGTGATCAGCTACCAAGGACTTCAAACCCACCTGATCCTGTTCATCAATAAACCATCTTTCCAAGCAGCCTCCATGTTTCCAGTGTCTTTCTCCCCACTTGGAACTGAACCCAGATGGACATTTCTTCCAACAACTTCTTCCTTCACAAAGAAGATAGAAGTTTCCATCCTACACCTAATAATGTTTTGTTTATTTCTGGACAGGACCAAAAGCCAAGTTAGATCAGCCTTCCCCAGCAATTTCCTGTAGATAGATTGGACCTCAGCTCCCAGAATTCCTAAAGCAATGCAGGTTGAGAATTCTGGGGATTAAAATCCAACACATCTGGAAAGCACTTGGGAAAAACTGCCTTTAGAAGCACTAAACCATGTGGATTGCTCTGGCCTTCAACCACTCCAGTTTGTCTAGTATTTGGGACCAGCTAAGGACTGGCCAGGTTACTGAGTCAAAATCATGGAAAGTTTAGGTCAGGCTTAAAACTGCAACTACTTCAGGGAGAGTCTGCTGAGTTTTCCTGAAACATGATGGCAGAATTACCAGAATGTTAATAAAACAAGAATAATCTAAGACCCAAGTTGGCTTCCAGCCAGGATCTTAGGGGGATAGAAAATCAAAAGATCCGTTCTGATTTGCTCAAATGACTACCAGTCGCAAAGTGGCTTTATTAAATTCCACGACTGCTGTAGTTTGTTCTGAACTTTCTGCTTGCAAACCTCCACCATCTGAGGGAATCAACAGTGTGTGTGTGTGTGTGTGTGTGTGTGTGTGTGTGTGTGTGTGTGTGTGTCAATGAGTGTTTCTTAATGACTTACCATCAAATCACACCCATTGAGGAAACCTCCTATACTACCACCTCTTACGATACTAGACAATACAGTATCAACAGCAGAGATCTTCAAGTTTCTAGGTTCCATCATATCTCAAGACTTAAAATGGACACCTAACATCAAAAACTTTATCAAAAAAGCACAACAAAGAATGTTCTTTCTGCACCAACTAAGAAAGCTCAAACTGTAGAACTGCTGATACAGTTCTACAGAGGAATTATTGAGTCTGTCATCTGCACCTCCATAACTGTCTGGTTTGGCTCTGCAATCAAATAAGGCAGGCGCAGACTTCAGAGATAATTAGAACTACAGAAAAAACAATTGCTACCAACCTGCCTCCCATTGTGGACCTGTACACTGCATGAGTCAAAAAGAGGGCTGTGAAAATAACTACAAACCCCCCTCGCATCCTGGACATAAATTGTTTCAACTTCTACCCTCAAAACAACGCTGTAGGGCACTGCACACAAGAACAACTAGACACAAGGGCAGTTTTTTCCCAAATGCCATCACTCTGCTTAACAACTAATTCCCACAAAACTGTCAATAATTTACTAAGAATGTATTATTATTATTATTATTATTATTATTATTATTATTATTATTATTATTATTTATACAATTGTATCACAGCGGCCAGTTGTTTCGCCGGATTTGGCATTGGTTACTAGTCGGGCCCCACCCAGGGGCCTAGGACGTCATAACGTATTTTCGTAATATGCGTGCAGATCCAAGCAGTGCGGCTTTTTGCATTTGACTGATGGTGATTTTGTCAATTTTTAACTGTTTTAAATGTAATTCCAGTGCTTTTGGAATAGCACCCAGTGTGCCAATTACCACTGGAATTATTACTGCTGGTTTGTGCCATAGTCGTTGAATTTCGATTTTTAAGTCCTGGTATTTTGCGATTTTTTCATGTTCCTTCTCGGCGACCCTGCTATCCCCTGGTATTGCGATGTCTATGATTGTGACCTTATTTTTCTCAACCAGTGTGATGTCTGGTGTATTATGCGCCAGTATTTTGTTGGTTTGTATACGGAAATCCCACAAGATCTTGACCATCTGATTTTCGGTGACTTTTTCAGGCTGATGTTCCCACCAGTTTGTTGCTGTTTTAATATTATAATTTTTGCACAAATTCCAATGGATCATTTGTGCTACTGAATTGTGCCGCAATTTATAATCAGTCTGCGCGATTTTTTTACAGCAGCTGAGTATGTGATCAACAGGTTCATCAGCTTCTTTGCAAAGTCTGCATTTGGCATCATCAGAGGATTTTTCGATTTTGGCCTTAATGGCATTTGTGCGGATAGCTTGTTCTTGCGCAGCCAGGATTAGTGACTCTGTTTCTTTCTTTAATGTACCTGTTGTTAACCATAACCAAGTTTGTTCACTGTCCACTTTATCTTTTATTTTTTCCAGAAATTGGCCATGCAGTGCTTTGTTCTGCCAACTCTCCATTCTTGATTTTATCACATGTTTTCTGTATTCTTGTTTCGTCTGTTGGGCCTTCAGTAGTTTTTTGTTCTTTACTTCAATTAATAGATGTTCTTGACTTTCTTTTAAATATTATTATTATTATTATTATTATTATTATTATTATTATTATTATTATTATTATTCTCTTCCTTCCTAGTATCTGTTTCTTCCCACTTATGACTATAACCATGTTGCTTGTATCGGGATGGGTTCCTGCCAGTTCTAACCTCTTCTATAGAAGAGGTTCCACAAATCTACAGTGCCGTTTAGAACCGGTTCCAGCTCCCTCCCCATGCCCGTCCACACATCTTCAAGATGAAGAGCGAGAGGGGGAATTCTGGGAGTTGAAGTCCACAAGTCTTAAAGCTGTCATGTTTGAACACACCTGGGGTTTTTTTTCTAAAGGGTTAGGGGTGCAAGGGTCTTGTAACTTGACAGCTTTAAGACTTGCGTGCTTCAAATGCCAGAGTTTCTGAGCCAACATTTTGGTTGCTAAGCAAGACCGTTGTTAAGTGAGTTTCACCACATTTTACAAGTTGGCCATGCCCACTCAGTCACATGACTGGCAAGCCACTCCCACCTGGTCACATGGCCTGAAAGCCACTCCCACCCAGTGACATGGCCACACTACTACAGAAGAGGTTCTAAAAAAAATTGAAACCCACCACTGGCTTGTATCTTTCAATTTATATTGTTTTATTTGTTTACTAGTACGATTTGATAGCTCATTAGTAACCTTGACTATCACTAAGTGTTGTATCTTTTTATTCTTGATGAATGTATTTTATTCTCCTTATGTACACTGAGAGCATAGGCACCAAAGACAAATTCCTTGTGTGTCCAATCACACTTGGCCAATAAAGAATTCTATTCTATTCTATTCTTCTTTTTCACTGCAAGTGGTACAAGTTTGTTTGCTTCACAGGTGAGGTCATAAATCCATCCTTGCCGGCTTTTAAAATAAGTTGCCTTTTTCTAGAAATATTCCAGCAGATTCTAAACTGCCTGCAACTAGACTCTGCTGTTTATATTGGCAAGATGTGACCTTACAGTTGCTAGAGAATCACCATCCAAAATCGGTTAAGTTTACAAAGACCCAAGGAAGGAAGCAGATTCATGCAGACTTTTGTTCCATTGTTATAGCCATTGACTGCCTCAAGGCACTTTCTTATTAATCGGAGGTTGTCTTGCTAAATAAACCAAGTTGGGGAGCCTAGAATGAAACTAGCACTACATGGAACTAGCACTAAAGGGAACTGGGTAGTTATGGGATGAAATGCACTTTGCTTAATACATCAAGGAATCCACATGTAAAGTAGATTCAGCCTTATGATGAACAGGCCTGCTCAGCATCACCTGGAAAATTATTTGGTTTAGATGGGTGGTTTAGAATGTTTTTTTTAATCTCCCTTTATACAACCCTGTAATCCTTTAATATAATATATTTAATATAAGGGACGCAATGGCTCAGTGGCTAAGACGCTGACCTTGTTGATCCAGAAAGGTTGGCAGGTCAGCAGTTCGAATCCCTAGTGCTGTGTAACGAAGTGAGTTCCCATTACTTGTCCTAGGTTCTGCCAACCTAGCAGTTCGAAAGCACGTAAAAATGCAAGTAAAAAAAATAGGAACCACCTTTGGTGGGAAGGTAACAGAGTTCTGTGTGCCTTCGGCATTTAGTCATGCCGGCCACATGACCACGGAGACGTCTTCGGACAGCGCTGGCTCTTCGGCTTTGAAACTGAGATGAGCACCACCCCCTAGAGTTGGGAACGACTAGCACGCATGTACAAGGGGAACATTTATCTTTATCTAATCCTTTAATTAGGGCTAAAGTTGGGGAGACTAGATGGAGCTGAGCATTTATTGGCCAGATTCCCTTCCTGAAGTCTACGCAGAGTTCACAGTAGATAGTTTTTCTTTGTGCACTGAGAGAGAAACATCTGCCGCTACCTAGGATTGAACTCTCAATCTTCCAAGTGGGAGGTGAGAGTCTTCACCACTAGGGCACTGCACTGCTCAAAGAAAATTCATTGAAGAGATGGGTAGTTTAGAGATGACAGATAGATAGATAAATGATAGATAGATAGATAGATAGATAGATAGATAGATAGATAGATAGATAGATAGATAGATAGACAGACAGACAGACAGACAGACAGACAGACAGACAGACAGACAGACATACTGTACATACATACATACATACATACATACATACATACATACATACATACCTTGAACAGGTTATCCAAGATGTTAGGTAACTTCTTGGAAGTTAATCCCTAAATTCTGTGTTGGGTAAACTTACTTAGGGCAGCAGAGAGTAAAGACGAGACTCTTCTGTGAAATGCCAGGGGATTATATATATTTATAGGTATCTTCAAAGATTAAGATTCCTCACAAATTTAAGTAGTTGAGTCTGATGTGGCTTGGCATTTAAGTCTTTTGTCGTTTCATTTTAAAGAGCAGCCCACCACTTCCAACTTCTGCTGGATTATTTAATAAACAGAGGAAACTATGTTTTACCTTTTTATCTAGTGTGGGAAATAGATTTGCCTGCTGGTGATGCACCTACTCTATACCTCATTCTTAAGAAGAAAAAAGGAAACCTTGAGAAAGTGACTTGGTCCTTCTCCCATAGTGTCATCTGTGGGCTTTGAAGCTGGTGAATTCAGCCCAAAATTTAGTCACTGTTTTAAGTCAGAAGTGATAGTGGAATATCTGTCTTGGAAAGGTGATGGACCAGCCTGTCCTATCTTATCAAGTTGGAGATACAAATTTAGCAATAGCAATAGCAGTTAGACTTATATACTGCTTCATAGGGCTTTCACCCCTCTCTAAGCGGTTTACAGAGTCAGCATATTGCTCCCACAGTCTGGGTCCTCATTTCACCCACCTCGGAAGGATGGAAGGCTGAGTCAACCTTGAGCCGGTGAGATTTGAACCGCTGAACTGCAGATAGCAGTCAGCTGAAGTGGCCTGCAGTACTGCACCCTAACCACTGCGCCACCTCGGCTCTTGTCCCTCTCAGGGTGGCACATAGGTATTAAAATTCTTTGCCTTATTTTTGAGGTAGCCCAGTTGGTTTAGCATTGATTATGTCTCCAAGTCTCCAAAACTTGTTTGGTCAGTTGTGAGATGACATGAGAGACAACAACAACAAAACCACCTGCCCTGTGTGCGACCAACTCAGGAGAACATAAGTTGGGTGGATGCAATCTCTTTCTTGCCAAGTCATTAAGTTGCTGTGGTAATTTTACTTCCTCATTTAATTTCATATTTCATACCCCCCCCTCTGGTTGAGAGAAATACGGAGCTTGTGTTTGCACCAGAATGGGCTACAAGTAGCCAAAGTATGCCATTAGAGAAAAATTAAGTGGACAGATTTCCCAAGTTTTTCCAAGGAAGGAAATATTCTCCAACAATTTCTCGATCGCAGCCCAATTCTACCACAACTAAGAGGCTGCTTTATTGTTTCAATGTGGGACATTCTGGATAGCAATTGATGGGTTTCCACCACTTCATCTCCCCTCTGAGAAAGAGCTGCCTGATTATAAGAAAACAACCACCCATTATTCATCCAAATATCAGGTGGAAAAGAGAAAGAATTCAGAAGGAGTGGTGAAGCCGCCTGCCCAACCACCATGTCTGAGGCAATCCTAGGCTACATTAATAGCGGGATAGAATCAAAATCACATGAAGTGTTAGTACCACTTTATAATGCCTTGGTAAGGCCACACTTGGAATATTGCATCCAGTTTTGGTCACCACAATGCAAAAAAAATGTTGAGACTCTAGAAATAGTGCAGAGAAGGGCAACAAAGATGATTAGGGGATTGGAGGCTAAAATATATAAAGAATGGTTTATATGTGACCAGGGGTGACATGATAGCAGTGTTCTAATATCTCAGGGTTTGCCACAAAGAGGGGAGAGTCACCCTATTCTCCAAAGCTCCAGAAGGCAGGACAAGAAGCAATGGAGGGAAGCTAATCAAGTAGAGAACCAGGGGTGAGATTCAGCCAGTTCGGATCTGTTTGGGCAAACCAATAGTTCCGGCGATCAGTTGGCCATGCCCACCCAACTCTGCTCTATTCTAGCCTATATTTCCTTTGTTTGAAGCCCAGCTGATTGGCACAGCAGGGCAGATTGCCATGTCTCAGCTGTTTTACTTACCGAGGTTGCAGGAAAAGGTGAGATTTAGTGCTGATTGCAAATGCAATCTGCAAAGCAAACCAGTTGTTACCCCAGTTGAATCCCACCACTGGAGAGAACCAACCTAGAACTAAGGAGAAAATGTCCCGAGAGTGTGGACAATTAGCAAGTGTTTCACTTGGAACTGAACCCAGATGGACATTTCTTCCAACGCTCTTAAGTGTGGAAAATGGTAATAAGCAGAGGTGGTATTCAGCAGGTTCTGACCAGTTCTGGAAAAGCGGTAGTGGAAATTTTGAGTAGTTCAGAGAACCGGTAAATACCATCTCTGACTGGCCCCGCCCCCATCTATTCTCTGCCTCTTGAGTCCCAGCTGATCAGGAGGAATTGGGGATTTTGCAGTAACCTTCCCCTGCCACACCCACCATGCCATGCTCACAGAACCGGTAGTAAACAATTTTGAATCCCACCACTGGTAATAAGTTACTTTTTTCAGTTGTAACTTCGAACAGTCGTTAAACAAATTGTTGTAAGTCGAGGATTACCTGTACTGGGACATGTGAGTGCTACATTTAGTGGGCCATGAGATCAAATCCAATAATTCCAGCAACTCAGCATTCCATCTGTCAGACTTCCATCACAACCTCCTTAACTGAGCTCATTTTATCTCTTCCATCAAACCAAAAAGTAGAACAAATGCAGGGGAATTTACACTCTGGGAAATACTGTATGGAAACGGCTTCCATTTTAGGAATTATCGTTTCCAGCAAATAAGCCATGCATTATTTTATATCAGCTACTTTGCCTTTTTGAAAATAGCCAGAGGAAATTAGTAATTAAAGGCTTCTCTCTTCTCCTGGAGACCCGAAACCTGATCCCAGAGCAAATTTAAAAAGGCCATTCACAGGAAAATTAAGGAGCTATTCATTCTTAATATCGCACAGTGGACATCAACAGAAAACAATAACATGGGTAATAAAACACTGGAAACAGGAACCTCTGAATTAATTCTGGAGATGACATTTCTGTAAGTGCAGGAAGGATTTATCAACAAGCACCATAAAGGAAGGCCTCTTTTGGTGGGAAACCGGATTGTTGGTAGATAATATGGTATAATATTATCTAAGTTAGTAGACATTTCTGTTTAATTTTATGACTCCCATTTGGATACTGAGGGGAGGAAGGGAGGGAGGAGGGAGGGAGGGGGAGGGAAGGAAGGAGGGAGGGAGGGGAGGGAGGGGGAGGGAAGGAAGGAGGGAGGGAGGGGAGGGAGGAGGAAGGGAGGGAAGAAGGGAGGGATGGGGAGGGAGGGAAAGGGAGGGGGAGGGAGGGGGAGGGAGAGAGGAAAGGGAGAGAGGGAGGAGGGAGGGAGAGAGGTTCCTTGATTAGGCTTCTTGTTCATCTGAGCTAGTAGTTCTTTGGGATATTTTTTTATATAAAGGTTTTCCTGTCAGTCATATCCAACTCTAGGGCACGATATTCATTTTCCATTTCATGGCCATGGAAGACTGCATTGTCCAAAGACAATTTCCATGGTCATGTGGTTAGCACAGCTATATGCCAAAGGCACATGGAACACCACTGTTACCTCCCCACCAAAAGTGGTACCCATTAATCTACTTGCATTTGCTTGCTTTTGAGCTGCTAGATGGACAGGAGCCGGGGCAAGCAATGGGAGCTCACACGGGGGTTTCCGTTTTAGAAGCAATGAAGAAGCAAGATAATCCTCACGCTTCCTAACAATTCAGTGGAAAATCTCTCAGCTTTTCTCTTGCTTGGATGTTTTCCAGC
Source organism: Thamnophis elegans (assembly GCF_009769535.1). Taxonomy (NCBI): domain Eukaryota; kingdom Metazoa; phylum Chordata; class Lepidosauria; order Squamata; family Natricidae; genus Thamnophis; species Thamnophis elegans. The sequence goes on from NC_045548.1 coordinate 66,079,190, forward strand.
CAAATGAGAAGACATTCTCAAATTATTCTACTGCTCACCCTAGAATCCAGCTTGCCAAATTTAACCCTGCGGAGAACATCTAATGCTAGTGAACAATGAAAATAAGTTGACTTGCTTTTTCTTATTGGGACATTTGCTTTAACATAAAATGAATGTGAATAGAACTCTCTCACTGTTCATTAATTGTTAAGTTAAATGTAAATTTGCATTGGGCAACACGTTAGAGGAGTGGATCCAGATACTCTATTTCTAGGAAAGAAGGTAAGTTCTGGAAAAGGACAGTCAAACAACTCCCACTTAGCATGACATCCCCCAAAAGCTGAAAAACCAGGTCTGCCTCTCATAAAAAGTGACAATAGGAACATACAGAGAAAAGGCTACTCTTTCAAAGCAACCTGAAGTTCTTTTGGGGGGGGGAGGGATGATCTCATTGTGTTTGTCTTCTGTGTAGGCGGAGAGGCCATTCTGTCCTTTTGGCCCAGCTAGCTTCTTCTCAGTTCATCCTGTACAACTTCACTATTTCTAAAAACCAGGGAAATCATGAACTTCAGGTCACTTATCAACCCTGTTCTGCAAAGCCCGTAAAATGATGATCAGGGAGGGATTGCTCCGTGAATACATGAAGGACTATTTTCCTTTTCTTTAGCAGTGTCTAATGCCAAGGCATACATCTTGCAAATGGCCTGGTCTTCACAGTTTTATAGATGGCCAGAAGGTTGCCAAGGGTTGGCAGAGAGAAAGGCAACACTTAGGGGTGGGATTCAACCGGTTCACACTGGTTCAGGAGAACTGGATGCTAATTTGCATCTTGTTCGCCGAACTGGTTGTGGCAAGGACCGGCTGGCCCCGCCCTCCCCTCCCAGGAGTCTCCACATAGCCGGTTCACCATGCCAGGTAAGTACAGGACTCTCAAGGAGGCTCTGGGAGGGTGAAAAATGGGCCTACTGGAAGTCCCGAAAGTCTGGAAATGGGCCCATTTCTGGCTTCCAGAGGGCCTCCGGAGCTTGTGGGAGATCGTTTTTGCCCTCCAGGAGACTCGAGGAAAGCCTCTGGAGCCTGGGGAGGCTGAAAACTCCCCCCCATGAGGAGGCTGAGGAGGCCACGCCCCCCACATCCATGCCCACCAGCAACCAGGCAGAGAACTGGTTGCTAAAATGTTTCAATCCCACCCCTGGAAACAGTGTCCTGCATCTCCACAAAATGAAATCTGGGTGTCTTGCAAGCCACCAGACAGGGAAGATGTACCTCATTCTGTCTGGAGACATTAAAACAGGAGCAGATTGAGGCAGACTAATGCTCACTCCTTAATCTGCCATAAGCAGGAGGAGACACAGATCTGAAATCTATCAATCCTCTCCAAACTACAACTGAGGCTGGGAGGTCACTGTGAGAGGGACCTTGGACAGTAATTGTGACAGTAACTATGAGAGAGACCTTGGAGTCCTAGTGGACAATCACTTAAACATGAGCCGGCAATGTGTGGCAGCAGCCAAAAAAGCTAATACAATCCTTGGTTGTATAAACAGAGGCATAGAATCAAAATCACGTGAAGTATTAGCTTTATAAAGCCTTAGTAAGGCCTCATCTGGAATGCTGCATCCAGTTTTGGTCACCACATCACAAAAAAGATGTTGAGATTTTGGAAAAAGTGCAGAGAAGAGCAATTAGGATGAATAAAGTCCTGGAGATTAAAACATGACAAACAGCTGCAGGATTTGGATTTGGCCCGCCTAGAGAAAGAATGACTGAGGGGAGAGGGGTCCTTGATAGCAGCATTCCAGTATTTGTGAGGCTGCCACAAAGAAGAGGGGGTCAATTTATTTTCCAAAGCACCAGAGGGCAGGACAAGAATCAATCGTTGGAAACTAATCAAGGAAAAAAGCAATCCTAACAGTGAGGACAATTAACTAGTGGATCAGCTTGCCTCCAGAAGTTGTGGGCTTACACCACTTCAAACAAATAGTTGTCCAATCTCTTCCTCAAAACATCCACTGTTGAATCACCCACAACTTCTGGAGGCAAGTCATCCCACTGATTAATTGTTCTCACTGTCAGGAAATTTCTTCTTAGTTCTAGGTTGGTTTTCTCCTTAATTAGTTTCCATCAGTTGCTTCTTGTTCTGCCTTCAGGTGATTTGGAGAATATGTATATTCTGTACCTACATTCTATACAAGAGAGATAGAGAAAGAAAGAGAGAAAGAGGATGATGGTGATGTTGATGAAGATGGAGAGGGAGGGAGGGAGGGTGGGAGGGAGGGTCAGATCTGGCATATTTTCTAAAATTCACTGAACTGTGCATTTGCAGAACTGCAGTGCAAAAATTGCAATTAGATCTTGGCTCATTTCCAAAGAGTTAAGCAGGATTACAACAGGTAGACTGAATAGACTCCACAGTTGATTCATCATCTTAGAGAATGGCAAAGAATTTTTTAATTGTAAAAAAAAAAAAAAAGCTCACCCACAAAATAAACCAACAATAGACTCTTCCCCACATAGACACACCAACACAAACACACACATATCCCCAGTAACCATAATAGCACCTTGGAGGATGTACAATTGATTCAGACTTAGAATAAATCCAGAAAATTCAGTTTGGACAAATTCATTGTGGTTAATTTGAATCCAGTTCCAACTCAGATTAAGACAAAGAAAAGAAAAGAAAAGAAAGGGAAAAAAAAGAAAAGAGAAGAGAAAAAAAGAAAAGACAACTGCATGGACAGGCTTATGAATGTGTTCAACTGGAATCCAGATTGTCTGAGAAGTTTTAATTTGAGCACTTGTACTGGGAAAAAACCACAGAAGACAGGGTTCTCCCCTCTCCCCCTTTCCTGGTATTTTGCCACAAATGTAAAATCTGCTTTTTTCAATGTTCTATATTTCAATTGAAAGGAAGGACTATCGCTGTTTTTTCAAAAGGCAACTGGATTTTTCTTTGTTGTTGTTTTTTCTTTGAATATATTTCGCTTCTCACCCACGAAGCTTCTTCAGTTCTGACTGAATGGCAGCGGAGGTGCTGGTTGTGGTGGTGGAAACTGAAGAAGTTTCTTGGATGAGAAAAAACAAAGGAAAAAACAAAGAAAAGTCCAGTTGCCTTTTAAAAAAGCACCTTTGGGACAACCATGACCTGGATGACTGAGGATCTCCATAAACATTAAGGAAGGACTAGAACGCACAGCCTCCTGGTTTCTAGTATGGTGCCTTAACCATTGGACCAAACTGGCTCTCTACAGATTAGTCCTATAGATAATTAGGCTGTATGCCATGATGCTGTCAACCCTTGAAGTTCAAGGTATGCTAATATTACTTTTATTATAAGGTTACAGTTATAGAACCTTACAAGTATGAATGTACTTCCTCTCTCCCTCCTTTTATCTTTGTGGGAATTAGGAAGGGCCTGGTCTGTGGTTCTTATTCAGACTACAGTTCTTCCCTAGACACTGGGTTTTTTAAAAAGAAAATCTGATTGTGTCTACTAGGAAAATGGCCAAAGAAGAATAAAAGCAAAAACCCTTTGGAAGCAAAAGTAGACTGTGAAGTATAAAGTTGAAGGAAATCTGTTCGTGCTTGATATTTTCCAACATCAATGTTGCCTGAGCAATAAGATCCTTTTTTTTTAAAAGAGTTTGTTCAGGAAAGTACATGCTGAAAGCTGTGGGCGTGAAATTCCAGAAAGTCAAAATGCAACCGAAGATAATACAGATAGTCCTCGAGTAACAACCACAACTGAGCCCAAAAGTTATGTTGCAGACTGCGTTTGTCCCATTTTACAACTTTTCTTGCCACAGTTGTTAAGTGAATCATTGTACTGGTTAAGTGTCATCTCTGAAGCTGACTGAGGCCATCTTGGAGGCTTCAGTGTTGCCGCTATGATGCTGAGGGATAGGGAGGGGGGAATAGAGATAGCTGGAGGTTTGTAGCCAAAGCAAAATAGTTTCCCCTGAGAACCAAGGACATTCCCCCAGGTGGCTGAAAAGGGAAGGAGAGAAGTTTCCAAGGAACTGGACAGCACCTTGATTGGACCAGGTGACCGAGTGTTTGGGAAAAGGGGAAAAAACTTTACTTTTAATTGAGGTGAAAACCATGGGAACCTTTAGAGTCAGTTTTTCACCAGTCTCTGCCAATATGATATGACCAATATGCCTGTTCTTTGAGGAACCTGCTTGCCTCAGAGTTCTATTTGCTATGGGTGTATTACTTGGAACCCTGACATTGTCAGTAACCTGATCTTTAAGTGAAACTGACTTCCCGTTGACTTTGCTTGTCAGACAGTCACAAAAGCTGATCACACGATCCCAGGATACTGCAACCATCATAAATATGAACCAGTTGCCAAGCATCTAAATTTTGTTTATGTGGCCATGCTGATACTGCAACGGTTGCAGGGGTGGGTTCCTGCCAGTTCTAACCTCTTCTATAGAAGAGATTCCACAAATCTACTATGGTGTTTAGAACCGGTTCCAGCTCCCTCCACCTGCCCGTCCGCACCATGCTTGCCCCGCCCGCCGCTCACTGATTGGCTGGCTCACCAATCGCCCCGCCTACCTCTAAGAGTCCTATCTAAACCTTAAAGTCTTAAAGTTGTCAAGTTTGAACATCCCTGGATTTTTTTTTCTAAAGGGTTAGGGGTGCAGGAGTCTTGTAACTTGACAGCTTTAAGACTTGCACACTTCAATGGCAGAGTTCCTGAGACAACATTTTGGTTGCTAAGCAAGAGCATTGTTAAATGAGTTTCACCACATTTTACAAGTTGGCCACGCCCACCCAGTCACATGGCCGGCAAGCCACTCCCACCCAGTCACATGGCTGGCAAGCCACTCCCACAAAGCAGGCCACACCTATAGAAGAGGTTCTAAAAAAATTTGAAACCCACCACTTAACTAAGTGTGAAAAATGGCCATAAGTCACTTTTTTCAGGGCTGTTGTAACTTTGGTCACTAAATGAACTTTTGTAAGTCGAGGATTGCCCGTAATTACGCTGGAAAAACTAAATGGCCAGAGTGCAAACCCAAGTAGGCTCTCTGTTTTCCAAGTAATAATTTCCTACTGCACTGAATGGAGCTAGCCCTATCGGTTGCATAGAATTGCTATTCAAGATCATACCCTGCATGGACCAAATTAACAGTCAAAACACACTTCATGTACTCCTCAATTTATGACATGTCACTTAGCGACCATTGGAAATTATAGACTATCTGAAAAAGGGGGCTTGCAATCCAAATCGGAGGTTCCAATGGCCACAGAAGCACGGCCCAGGCACTTGGCAACGTGGGTACATTCGCAGCTCTTTGTAGCATCTCACAATCACATTTCGTAATGGTTCTGCTGAAAACTCACACTTCTGATTTTCAGCAAAAGTGCACCACAGTGAACGATGGTTTTATGTAATGGATCCAACCCAGGACTCCTCTCCAGACACGAGTTCAGAGGAGCGGTTTCAGTTAGCAGAGGAGTGAGTCAATAGAGTGTAGAGCTGGTTATTGTTCAGGATCGGGGCCTGACAAAGCAGCCTCAATTGGTTGATTGCATGTGTGATGGGCTGAGGCGAGCCACAGCTGCAGCAAGTTGGCCAGGAGGCTCCAGGGTTAGGGTTAGGGTTAGGGTTCGGGTATGGTCTGGTTCGGTTGAACAGATAGTAACTCTGGCAGACACGTGGCCATACTGGTTCTATCCTCGGTGGAGCCATGTTGATTTTCTATTCTGCACATGTGCAGGACAATCATTGAAAAAAAGTGAATTCCCCCCCCCCCTTTTTTTTTAATGTTGTGTGCATGCGCAGATCATTTTAAGTGCAAATTCACACGCACATGGAGTTTTTCGGACGCTGAACCGATAGTAATGGAGGCAGGAGCCACCCCTGGCGTAGAGCAGAGAGGAGACAGACTACTCATGAGGAGGCAACTTCTCCTGTTGTGAAGGGCTGCACTGGCATTGCCTACTTAATTCTGCCATGAGAACTTGAGCTTTGCTGGAGCAACATTCCCAGTTCCGTGCCTTGTTGCTCGTGCCATGTACCCTGTCCTGTTCGAATCATGGACTGCTCGCCTGGATTTCATGTGTTCCTGTTGGACTTGGTTACCCAGTGACTCCTGTTGTGCTGAACTCGAAATTCGAACCTGTGCAATGAGGGTGCTTTCCGAGGATCTGTTTGAGGGGTTTGAATAAACACCTATAGAATTTAAGGGGCATGCATAAGCACACCAGCATGCCTACTGTCCCTGTCCTAATATTCCCTTGTGGTCGTATTCACTTCATGTATTCATAATCATGCCTATATTTATATCTGTTATCTAATTCATGCTTGACGCAATAAAATAAATGTTAAATTAATGTTAAAACTCTGTATGTGCCTGTGTGAGGGGAGCATGGCAGCACAGTTTGCTTTGCAAGCAGTGCATTTGCTTAATAACTGTTGCATTTGGACTTATAACTGCTGCATTCACTTAATGACAACTGCCCCCCCAAATCATAAAATCAGTCACACGAGTGATCCATTTCACAATCATTATGACATGACTGTAATTGGCAGACTTCATTATGGTCATAATTCAAGGACTACCTGTATCTAGCCTCTTTCCCCAAAAATAAGACCTCCCTGGATAATAAGCCCAATTGGGCTTTTGAGCGCATGTGCTAAAATAAGCCTCCCCCAAAAATAAGCCCTCCTTCAAAATATTTAAATGCATGTGTAGCCGGTCTCCGCCATTTCCTCTGGTTGGTTGCCGCGTAAACAACATGAGGTGAGGCAAGGCCGGGGGGGGAGAGAGGGGGGGAACATGCCCCATGCACCCACACGCCCTTACTTAATGGCCGCTCCTGCAACCCTAGCCACTGCGCTCCTTTTGTCACGCTAATGGCTGCTGCAAAAAAAGGGGCAGGCCCAGTGGTGTGCAACATAGCAGCAGCCATGAGGTGACCACACTCGCTGCCTCCTGCACCTCAAAAATAATAAGACCTCCCAGAAAATAAGGCCAAATGTTTACTTCGGGGGTCAAAAGAAAATAAGGCCCTGTCTTATTTTCGGAGAAACACTGTAGATAAAATGGGACCAGTTGCTGGAAATAAAGGATTCAAGTGAAAACACAAGTCCTTTCAGGCAAACCCTCCAAGCACACTAAGTGCTTTCTCCCAGCTAGGGTCTGTTTCTTGAACTTGCGTCCTGTTTTTAATCTATTTAAATGACAAAGACAGATGGAAAACCACATTCTAGCTCGGATAGGTGATTGTCAGGAATATGAAAGAGACCTGGACCTGCTCTGTACCAACGGACCAAATGAAAATAAAATGTGGCTTTGAAGAATCAGTTGGCTAGATGCAAAAAGAAAAAAGTAGAAAGTGAATGAGCATAAGTGGAAGCAGAGCTACAGAATCTATTAAAGGCACCTTGGAGAAATAATAGACTTCATTCAATAAGAATAAAAATAAAAAAAACCTATTTCAGAAATGAATACCTGTTTTCTATTACCGTAAGATTTTTTTTTTAACAATATTAAAATCTTTGAGCCCCTTAGCTTGTCTAATAATTAGCCTTCTCCAATCTGGTGTTCTTCAGGTGTATTGGACTACAAAATTCATTATGCTATCATTCATTCTGGCTGGAGATTATGAGTGATGTCATCCAATACATCTGGAAAACACTAGTTTGAGAATGAATATTTAAGAGATTCCCACCTTTCTGATCATCTTTCCTTTCTTGATTGTAATGATGATAATGGGAGTTGTAGCTATTCAACTGGAATTTTTTTCTAGTACATTTTTGTGGTTATGTCTGTGCAAATTTTAGCCACATTTTCTCTCTCCAACTACGGTGTGTCAGATTCCATTCAAACAGATTAACGGAGTTGGAAAGGACCTTGTAGGTCATCATCTGGTCAAACCCCCCCTTCCCAACCAGGTGACCCTACACCATTTCTGACAAATGGCAGTCCAATCTCTTCTTGAAAGCCTCCAGTGATGAAGCTCCCACAACTTCCAAAGGCAACTTCTGTTCCATTGGTTGATCGTTCTCTGTCAGAAAATTTCTCCTTATTTCCAGGTTGAATCTCTCTTTGTTCAGTTTCCATCCATTATTTCTTGTCTGGCCTTCAGGTGCTTTGCAAAATAGCTTGACGACCCCCTTCTCTTTGTGGCAGCTCCTCAAACTTTGGAAGACTGCTGTCATGCCTCCCCTGGTCTTTCTCTTCACTAGACTAGCCATGCCCAGTTCCTGTAACTGTTCTTCATATGTTTTAGTCTCCAGTCCCCTAATCATCCTGGTTGTTTTTCTTTGCACTCTTTCTAGAGTCTCAACATTTTTTTATATAGTGTGGTGACCAAAACTGGATGCAGTACTCTAGGTGTGGCCTTACTAGGGCTTTATAGAGTGGTATTAGTACCTCACTTGATCTTGATTGTATCCCTCTGCTAATGCAGTTTAGGATTGTATTGGCTTTTTTGGTTGCTGCCGCACACTGCCACCTCATATTTAACTGGTTACCCACTAAGACTCTGAGATCCCTTTAACAGTCACTACTATTCAAATCTATTCATTTGCTGGTATCTACCAATACAGTTGGCAAAGATATTCACCCACACTAGTCATCTCTTCACCCTGTAAGGAAATGATGTAAGAATGCTCCATACAATAATGTGTTAAACCATGTGACTCACATATCTCACCTTACAGCTGTGATATTGTTCAGACAAAATCCCACTCATGGGGTTCCAAAACGAATGAACCATTGGCTGCATTATTATTATTTATAGATTTTGTACGTTGCGTCTAATTCAAGGCTCAAATGGATAGGTTCAAAATGATCTCATTTCAGATATGTCATGCAAAGATCTAGTTCTCTAAAGAAGTCTAAGATTCTTGGGAGAATGGAAGGAAGGAGAGGAAGATGATGACTACCTACAAAATGGGTTGACTCGATTACAGGGGTACAAGATCTACTGTTGGAAGACCAGAAGGATCAGGTTGGGAACAGATCCTCCTGGAGAAAATCTGTCTCTGTAGTCCCAAAGAGTCAACGCTGATCTGATGGCATTTGAAGGCATCCGTCAGTCATACGCTACCAACTACCAAGGCTTAACAGAACCATAGAATATGTAGAGTGGCTTTTGAATTTGAAGTCGGTGCAGGTGTCATAGTTCCAAATAGTGAACTCTGGGAAGTCATGACTCTGACATTTTGTTCAGATTCAAGAAATCCTTTATTGAGTACATCATATCGGCACTTAGAAAGGTGAAGCTAGCTCTAAATTATTTCCATGCTTTAAAAGGTAAAGGTTCCCCTCGCACATACTGTATGTGCTAATCATTCCTGACTCTAGGGGGTGATGCTCATCTCCGTTTCAAAGCCAAAGAGCCAGCGCTGTCAGAAGATGTCTCTGTAATTGTAATTGTAATTGTAATTGTAATTGTAATTGTAATTACTTTATTTGTATGCCGCCCTTTTCTCTGAGGGGACTCAGGGCGGCTCACAATTCAGGGGGGGGGAGGACAAACAAGTTACAAACATAAGGACAATACATCATTAAAAAGCACAACAGTCATACTATTCGAGTGGGGTTAAAGTCTTTAGCCCCAGGCTGTCGGGACAGCCAGGATTTAAGAGCTACGCGGAAGGTCTGGAGGGTGGTGAGGGTACGAATCTCCACGGGGAGGTCCTTCCAGAGGGTCGGAGCAGCCACCGAGAAGGCTCTCCTCCGGGTAGTTGCCAGTCGACATTGGCCAGCTGATGGAATTCGGAGGAGGCCTAATCTATGGGATCTTATTGGCCTAGTGGAGGTAATTGGCAGTAGGCGGTCTCTCAAGTACCCAGATCCAATACCATGAAAGGCTCTGTGGTCATGTGGCTGGCATGATTAAATGGCGAAGGCGCATGGAACACTGTTACCTTCCCACCAAAGGTGGTTCCTATTTTTCTACTTGCATTTCTTACACATCTTTCAAAATGCTAGGTTGGCAGAAGCTGGGACAAGTAATGGGAGCTCACTCTGTTACACGGCGCTAGGGATTTGAACTGCCAAACTGCCAACCTTTCTGATTGACAAGCTCAGCATCTTAGCCACTGAGCCACCATATCTCTTCAGTTCCATGCTTAGGGATAGCTAAAAGAATGAGACCTCCCCACCTCGCTATGTCTCTCATGTCACATGGGCTAATCAGTCCAGATGTAGGTTCCTGCTCAACTTCAACTGGTGTCTGTTGACATGACCTTGGTTCTCACGCTGCCTGGTAAATGTTATGGCTAGTCACCATATTCCTGAGTTCTCCCACCCCATGCTCTTCCCCTCTTCCCCTTGAATGGCAACCAAGAAATGAAGCAGAATAAGGATGGCTTCAACTGAAGTTGTTTTGCAGGTTGACAGCAGGAATCAAAAGCAAAGCTTCTTCAGTAATGGCTTTCTATTCTCCACTTGAGTACTTCCAATAAAGGGAAGTCCATCAACTATCTTGATAATTGTCTCTACAGCTGAAATGAGAGCCAATTTGGTCTAGTGGTTAAGGCACCAGTTTAGAAACTGGCAGATTGTGAATTCTAGTCCTTCCTTAAGCACGAAAGTTGGCTAAGTGACTTTGGATCAATCACTAGGAGACTATGAATTCTAATCCCACCTAGTATCTAAATTAAGAATATACGCCATGTTCATCTCCTAGAGACCAGCCTGGCTACTGAAGTTGATACTAAATTTCCTGAGTTACAGCTTTGTAATAAATATGCTTCTCCAACCTGGCATAAAATAGATATGACAACCAAGATAACTGGACTGCTGGTCCATATCTTCATTTTATTTCTTAGCCATCTACCATTACCCAGAATGGTGTAATGAGAGTCCCTTGGAGTGCAAGGCAATCAAACTGGTCAGTCCTAGAGGATATCAACCCTAACTGCTCTTTAGAAGGCCAGATCCTGAAGATGGAACTCAAATACTTTAGCCACCTAATGAGAAGGAAGGACTCATTGGAGAAGAGCCTAATGTTGGGAACGATTGAGGGCAAAAGAAGAAGGGGGACAACAGAGAATGAGGTGTCTGGATGGAGCCACCGAAGCAGTAGGCGTGAGCTTAAATGAACTCCAGAGGATGGTAGCGGATAGGAAGGCCTGGAGGAACATTTCCCATGTGGTCACAATGGGTCGGACATGACTTCGCAACTAACAACAACATTACCCAGAAGAAATAATAAAAGAGAAAGTGATATGGTGGCTCTTTTTTCTTTCCCTCTTGCTTAACAATAGTTGGCCACTGGTTTTGGCTTAGACTTCCTTGCCCTGGTATTCATCTTCCTTTCTCCATGACTAATACGACGTTTCTGCATCTGTGGGCATTGTGGGAAGACCTTTTGTCTCGTGGACTTCTCAGAAAGTCAAACCTAGATCTCAAAGGAATAATAGAAGATAAAACCCAGAAGATTTTTTTTTTCCAGTGCACAATCTCTTCCATTTCCTATATTTTATTTTTAAATGGGGTGAATGTCCTCCCACTGAATTTAGGACTTAAAAATCAGAACATTTGCTTTTCCCAAATGTCAAAGGTGGCTTTTGCATGGACCTGGCCTGCTCTTTGATCAAGTCTCTGCTCCCTATCATGGTTTATGAGAAGACGTCTGGCCAATCATGGACACTAAGCTGCATGTTCACCCCATCCTCGGGAATCTCTAGGCTTTTTATGTTGGAGAACATTTCTGGAATTCTGAGAACATGCTGTAAAGGAAAGCCCCAAAATAGTTGTGGTCAGAAGGAAACTGCCCATTCATAAAATGATCGCTGTGGGAGATACTACCAGTTAGAAAGCTCCTGTTTTCCAACATAAACATTCCTCTGCTACTGACGGACACTCTCTATCACATCTATTTGTATTTGCAGTTTTGGAAAGGTCCATTAATGCCCCTAAAAAGGGAATTCTGGATGCCTATCAGTCATTATTTGGACACGAGATAGGTGGCAAACAAATTTCATAAGTAGTAAATAAATAATTCAATCTATAAGGAGCTGTGAACAAGTTTTCAGAAGATAAAATTTTCTTCTTGCTCCCGGACTATACTCCAGTAACCTGTTTTGCAAGATCAACGCAAGGTGGACAGACTTTTGCAGGCAGGGAGATGGGTCCATTTTGTTAACAGGCTTATGAGGGTGCATGGCAGTGAGATAATATTGCCACCTGTAGATAAGATGGGTGGCACACAAATCAAATCAAATCAATCAGAATAACAACAGAATAATAGCAGAACAGGATAACAGCATTGGAAGAGACCGCAGAGGTCTTCTAGTTCAACTCCTGCTCAAATAGGAGACTCTATACAGTTGGAAGAAATGTCCATCTGGGTTCAGTTCCAAGTGGGGAGAAAGACACTGGAAACATGGAGACTGCTTGGAAAGATGGTTTTTAATGGTGGACAGGATCACATGGTTTGAGGTCCTGGGGAAAAGGGAAGAGATGCTGAGAATGCCTCAGTTTTATGCCCTCTCTGGGCTTTTGAACTTGAGCCTGTATTCTAATTGGTTATCAGACTCCCATGGGGCCATGCAGAGGTAGCTTTGTATGTTGTGTTTTGAGTCCCAAGTTTGGTTGAGCCTTGTTGCATGATGACGTAATGAAAGGGCTTTGGGCAATTCTTTTTTTTTAAAGTTTTTATTGTTTTTATTAAAGAAAAACACACCAAAAAAAATCATCTTTCATTACATCTTGTAGAAAGCATATCCATTGGTTACAGGTACATTTCGTGCGTTTCTTCCACAATCACATATATTTCATTCAGTTTAAATTGTACATTTTAGAATTTATATATTTTACTATCACTATACCACCATTTTCATTTAATAGGGTTTTAAGGATACAGCCACCTACTGGCATTTTTTTTTCCCAATCTCAATGAATCTGCCGTATCTTTACATCTTTATAACATATTCTAGAAGAAAGTCGGTTAAAAAGATATCTAACATTCCCTCTCCCTTCCCCCCCCCAAACTCACAGATTAATGCTTCTGTCCATTTTACTTTTACTAGTATAACACACCTGCTTGTATCATTAAATATTATCCATTAACATTTCTTTGTTATTATTGTAGTTAGCTAAAAATTATTTACTATTTTTCTCACCTCTCCTCTCCGCAAGCCCAAAAGAATTTTATCTTTATAACCATCTCTAAACAGAAATTTATTAATAAGTGTTCACAAAATAACCATTTAAAATCTGAAACAATCTAAAAGATACTGACATTTCTAGTTAATAATCACCAAAAGTATGCATTAACTTTTCCTTCTTGTTATTATAGTTAAAAGAAGAAAAAAAGGGACTTTGGGCAATTCTTATTTGTGACCCGACAAATGCGCGCCCGACAACAGCGCGGCGACAAAACCGCGCCGATAAAACCGGGACATTGACAGCGCACCCACAAAGGCGCGGCGACAAAAGAGCGCTGACAGAAGCGCAATTACGGTTAAGGTAAGGGTTAGGGTAAGGGTTAGGGTTAGGGTTAGGTTTAGGGTTCTTACGTTGTTTTCGCGTTGTTTGTTGATGGTGCGCTTCTGTCGGTGCTCTTTTGTCAGCCGCCTATGTGGGCGCGATTTCAATGTCGCGGTTTTCTCATCGCGGTTTTGTCAGCGCAGTTTTGTCATGCGCGCATTTGTCAGTGAACCATTCTTATTATGGCTCTGCTTGGTGGAGGTAGATCTGTGTTATGTAGAATAGACTGGCTCAGGCCTTAAAGGCCAAAGGTGGAGGGGGCTGAGTTTCTGCCTCCCTTTTAGGGAAAATATTCTGCCCTTTTAATATTTCCTAAAATAACTCACTTTCCTAGGAGAGGGGTGGGTGCTAACATCCTACAATACCTTTCCAGACAAGCGCCTTTCAAGTCTCTTCCTAAAAGCCTCCCATGATGGAGCACTGGCAGCTTTTGAAGAAAAGACAATCCATTGTTTAATTGTTCTCAAGAAATTTCTCCTTAGTTCTAGGTTGGTTCTCTCCTTGATTAGTTTCCATCCATTGTTTCTTGTCTTGGCTTCTGGTGCTTTGGACAATCGATCGACTCACTCTTCTTTATGGCAGCCTTTCAAATACTGGAACATTGCTATCATGACACTCCCAGTCCAGTGGTGGGTTTCAAAAAATGTTCGAACCTACTCTGTGGGTGTGGCCTCCTTTGTGGGAGTGGCTTGCCGGCCATGTGACCAGATGGGAGTGGCTTGCCGGCCATGTGACCGGATACGAAGATGCCAACAACACTTGTCAGAACCACCTTAAATTACCTCACACACAGCACTGGCATGCATAAGAATATGAGGTAAACTTGTTTTTTAAAAGGCATCTTTGGTTTGCGTTAAAACAACTTCAACACACGCAATGTTCTGATTGCACCACAAACGCAGTAGTCATCCTTACCTTTCACAGAGGCACTGAGTTTTATAAATATGAGCATGATAGTGTAGAATAATCCTATCCAAGGACCAGTGGTGGGTTTCAAAAGATTTCGGAACCTCTTCTGTAGGTGTGGCCTGCTTTCCGGGTCCACTGGTGGAACCTCTTCTAACTGGTTCGGTAGATTTGACGAACCGGTTCTACCAAATAGGTGCGAACTGGTAGGAACCCACCTCTGTCCCAGTCCTTCTTTTCACCAGACTACCCAATTCCTGCAACCATTCTTCATATGTTTTAGCAATCAATCAATCCCTGGCAGGGGTAGGACCAAAACTGTATTTACATTAGTTTTGGGGAAGTTAGAGAAGGTTTAAAGCAAAGTCAAAGTGCTTAGCCTAACATATGCTTCATAAATCTACTTTAGACCTTACATGAAAAAATAAACAAAAAACATGAGATTTAATGGCACAATCCTAGGATGCTGTGGAGGTAGAAAAAGGGGAGTGGGACTTTCTGGCAGATCTCTGTTATCCAACCATGACCAAGCAAAACAGATGAAGAATATCTTGAATTGCTCTTGCCTCTGGTCAAGCTTTTCCTTCACATCAGGAAAAAGACTAGGCTCAGCTGTATATATTGCTATCTTCATTCATGATCTGTATTTTCCAGATCCTTCCTTAAGCATAGTGGAATTAACCTTCTGACAACAATCTTGCTGACAATTGATCAGTTGGAGGTTGGAACTGGTTAAGTGGCTGGAGAAAGTATGGGAGAGCAACCAGATCAAAAAAAAAATACAGCCTCCTGCACATGCCACTTCTGTAGATCTTTCAGCTCTCTTCACAACATGCAATAAAAAAAAAGATCAAGAGAAAACACAATGTGAAGGTGGTTGAAAAAGTGGTTCCAAATGACTCCGAGAGAGTAACCTCTTTATTCAACCTTGACTCAGCTTAAATGTGACTCTTTTTAAGACAGTCAACTAATCTAGTGGGGGCTCTTTCATAAAGTGGCTGACCCTCAGTTTTGTCCTTTCCAAAAGCAGGTGCACTCCCAACCTCTGAGCATATCAAGATGCTTTAAGCTGTCCTTGATGCCTCAAGATCTTGTTGGAAACAAAGATGATGCTAGAATAGCTTTCACTCAGGAAGGAGGAGGAGGAGGAAGAAGAAGAGGAAGAGGAAGAGGAAGAAGAAGAAGAAGAAGAAGAATAAGAAAAAGAGGAGGAGGAGGAGGAGGAAGAAGAAGAAAAGGAGGAGGAGGAATAATAAAGAAGAGGAGGAAGGAGGAAAAGGAGGAGGAGGAGGAAGAATAGGAGGAGGAGGAAGAAGAAGAAGAAGGAAAGAGGAGGAGGAAGAGGAGGAGGAAGAAGGAAGAGGAGGAAGAAAAGGAGGAGGAGAAGGAAGAGGAGGAGGAGGAAGGAGAGGAGAGGGAGAAAGAATAGGAGGAGAAGAGCGGAGGAGGAGGAAGAAGAAGAAAAGAGGAGAGGAAGAAGAGGAGGAGGAGGAAAAAAGGAGGAGGAGGAATAATAAAGAAGAGGAGGAAGGAGGAAAAGGAGGAGGAGGAAGAAGAAGAAGGAGGAGGAGGAGGGGGAGGGGGAGGAAAGAGGAGGAGGAAGAGGAGGAGGAAGAAGGAAGAGGAGGAAGAAAAGGAGGAGGAGGAGGAGGAGGAGGAAGAAGAAGAAGGAGGAGGAGGAGGAGGAGAGGGAGAAAGAATAGGAGAAGAGCGGAGGAGGAGGAAGAAGAGGAGGACTTTAGTTTTGGAAAACATAAATGAGCATCCACAGGTAGGTCCCTGGGAATTTTTTTTTTAAGTTGGCCTCCTGATATGCATGTTCTCCGAACAGATTGCAAAAATAAACGACAGGGAGGTGATGGGAGCCCTCCTCAATTCTGCAGACACACTAGCCACAGTGAAAGCCAGTCACATTGAGGTGAGAGAGGATCATTCATACAGAAAGCGCAACTCCCAAGATGAATAGCTCTGTATCAACCACATTCAGACCAGCTTAGATAACAGAACGGGGAGATGGGGTGGAAAGGCTTCAAGGAAATTAAAGGAAAACAAATGCGGAACAGATGTCGGGAAGCGCCCTTTCATTCAGAGAATAATAAATGTGTGCTGCGGCCTGCCAGACGGGGTTGCAAAGGGCAGGAACACCAAGGTCAGTTAATAAACAATTAGAGTTATTTAGGGGGGAATCAAATGCTAACAGAGACAAAGCTGGGCCGCTGACATTTGAACATAATCACATCTTCCTTGTCTCTTAGTTTATGAGAGCTGTTTATTTTTATTACCAATATTTTCACAGTCACTTTCCCTCAAGGAAAGCTACCTCAGGATTTCCCTGCATTGGGCTATCAAGCAACAGCCGAGGCTACATCCTGTTGGTCGAGCTTCCATGAATGAACTTAGTTCCCATGAGGAAACAAACCTGGACCACCAACCAACACATCAAATGTGCCATAAGTCAGTCAGCCAGCTGCCTTCTTACCCTGGCTGAGCACATTCCTTCAGGCTAAATGGATCATCAATCAATGACTTCCCTATCATCCTAAGGCTGATAACAGGCCCAAACAGTTTTATTTTGTGGTTATGAACTTTCAGCTTCACTTGAGGGGGGGGGGGGGAGAGTCTCGACTTGGTGGAACTTCTCATCTGCCTAACTTTTCAGGTTGCGATGCTCATAAATCAGGGGTGAAATCCAGCAGGTTCTGACAGGTTCTGGAGAACCGGTAGTGGAAATTTTGAGTAGCTCAGAGAACCAGCAACTGCCACCTCTGGCTGGCCCCAGAGTAGGGTGAGAATGGAGATTTTGCAGTATCCTTCCCCTGGAGGGTGGAGGAAATAGAGATTTTGCAGTATCCTTCCCCTGGAGTAGGGTGAGAATAGAGATTTTGCAATATCCTTCCCCTGGAGTGGGGAGGGAATGGAGATTTTCTTGGTGGTTCCCATCTTAAGCCATGTTCCATGGGTTGTTGTTGTTGTTATTTCATTACTCAGCTAGGTACTGATGATATTACCTAGTTGAACAATGTAAAATCTGCAAGAAAACAACCCATTGTAGAGACACCACAGTTCAATCCTGAGCTACCAATATTCTCTTCTATCAGTATCTATGTGGATTTTTCTTTGCCCGCCATCTTGTTGGGGCCAGCCCAATTCAGCTGGCAGTTGGGCAAAGCAACAATATCCTATCTAATCAAGAAATCCCTAAATATGTGAATTAGGTTCTGCCATTCTATAGATTTAGGGGACAATACAATCTGAGCTGTGAGATACTCATGTACTTTTCTCTCCCTCCCTCCAGTTTTCTCCATTTGTTCCACGGAAGTAAATGGCGTCACAGAAGGAAGGAAGGCCCACAGTTGAGAAATAGCTCAACACAATTCTTGCTGTGGATGCAATCTGGCACATTTCAATGATCCTTTGGTTACTGACATACTCAGGGGGGTTGGATCTGCCCAACATCTATTCATCATTTTAAGCTACTATGAACATCGCTCCACCCCTTTGGTCACTAGGCATTCCCGCCCTTGGCCATATTGGCTTAGACTGCAGAAGAGACTAGAGGACTGATTCTCATAAAGGCATCTTTCTCCATAAATCCTGATTGGTGCTTTCCATGGCACTCATCAAGGCTTAGGTAGATCCCTTATAAACATAGATGTGCTCTTGAAAGAGGTATAATCCTATGCTACAGGGAAGATTGATTTAAACCACAAAAGAGATCCTGTTTCTGCCAACTGTTGGTAGTTGTGTCATCATGTAGGCTTTCCACTGCTATAACTAACAAAGGCTTTCAATAAATCTGTTCTACTGCATGTATTCTTTTTGGCTACAGAGCGACTTCTTCCAGATGTTGTTGGCCACAAGGTCAGAACTGAATTCCATGGTTGTTCACTATGGACATTTCCATTTCCTTGCAACACAGGCTGAAGGCTGTACTCATGCATTACTGACCGCTCAAATCAATCTTACATAAAATGTTAGAAAATATCTTTTTTTTTCTTTCAACGCTGACATTCTGTATGGAGCAGAATAGTGACAGAGCTTCCCCAGTTGCATTAATATCACAGTGCGGATGGGTTACAAAGATGGACAATATCTAAAAGAAAAATGCAATATTCCAGACTAACCACAAGATGGCTTTGGTATGATACAAATAAGAGTCCTATCTGCTAAAGCTCCCAGGAGACAGATTTAGATTTAGATTTAAAGTTTATTTATATGCCGCCCTTTTCCCTGGGGGGACTCAGGGCGGCTTACAACTTAAAAAGTGGGGGGGGGGGGAGACAAACTTTTAACATATAAGACAAATACATAATTAAAACCCAACATTCATACTATTCGGGCGGGTTGTAGTCTTAACCCCAGGCCTGACGGGATAGCCAAGTTCTGAGGGCTGTGCGGAAGGTCTGGAGGGTGGTGAGGGTACGAATTTCCACGGGGAGATCGTTCCACAGGGTCGGAGCTGCCACCGAAAAGGCTCTCCTCTGCGTAGTTGCCAGTCGACATTGACCGGCAGATGGGACTCGGAGGAGGCCTAACCGGTGAGATCTAATAGGTCGTGTAGAGGTAATTGACAGGTTAAAATATTAGATCCCCCGCCACCCCCAAGCTGATTCTGAAGAAAAGATTGCATTTTCATTAATATAGCTTGTATGATGAATGAAAGTTGAAATTAAATACTTAAGTTTGTAATTTATATAGCGCAACAAAGAAAGGATTTTGCATAACACAGACTATAGAAATCAAAAATGCTAATGCTAATTCTTGGCAATATTTCTACAGGAAAAAAAAGACTTCCTAATATTCCACTTAAATTTCTTCGAACACTCAAATTTCATGGACATTTTCAGTGTTAATCAGAAACTGCTGAGGACAATCGGCCTCTCATCTGTAAATCTTGTCCTTATGTGTTTCCTTAACAAAGGCAAAAATTATTGTATATCCAGCAAGAGAGAAGCTGGAATAATCTGACCATGTATCCATGTTTGTGACAGAGAGCCATCTTTCCCTTGTGGTAATATAGATTGTGAGTTTGAGACTGCTGGCTGGCATCCAGTCCGCAAAGCACAACCTCACTTATCTGGGAAGGAGTATTAATCCTACTGAAATGCCAAAAAAGCCAATGCAGTCGTAGCTGCATTAACAAAGGGATAGAATCTAGTGTTAATTATACTTTATAAAGCCTTGGTAAGATCACACTTGGAATACTGCATTCAGTTTTGGTCACCACAATGTAAAAAGAATGTCAAGACTTTAGAAAGAGTGCAGAGAAGAGCAATAAAGATGATTAGGGGCCTGAAGGCTAAAACATATAAAGAACGGTTGCTGAAATTGTCTAGTTTAATGAAAAGAAGGACTAGGGGTGATATGATAGCAGTGTTCCAATATCTCAGGGGTTTCCACAAAGAAGAGGGAGTCAAACTATTCTCCAAAGCACCTGAAGGCAGAACAAGAAGCAATGGGTGGAAACTAATCAAGGAGAGAAGCAACTTAGAACTGAGGACAAATTTCCTGACAGTTAGAACAAATAATTAGTGGAACAGCTTGCCTCCAGAAGTTGTGAATACTCCTATACTGGAAGTTTTTAAGAAGATGTTAGATTACCATTTGTTGGAAGTTGTGTAGGATTTCCTGCCTGAGCTGGGGGTTGGACTAGAAGACCTCCAAGGTCCCTTCCAACTCTGTTTTTCTGTTTTCTGAAATCAATCTAGGTGGGCGTACATAAGATTACACTGAAAATATTTAAACACCTATTTGTGGTTCTCAAGATGGCGGACAAGTGTGGAAAATAGTATGGAAATTCTATATAGTATGAGCATTTAAACATGGAAGTAGAAGGAAAAACATTTGTTTTCTCTTCTCTTCTTCTAGTAAGGGAAGTTCCAGAGAGAAGTGTTGACTGCCTCCTGCCTCGTCCTTCGTCCAGACTTCTAAAAGAACGAGGTTGGTTTTTAAGCCAAGAGAACTTTTTGCACTTGAATGCCCAACTACAAAATGGCAATTGAATCAGAAGTTAACTGTTACATGAATTGGAACAATTAATTTAGGAAAGAAAATGGCTTGAAAAAGTCACCTGCTGATACTGAGCCTTAGCACGCCAGACTTCATTCTGTTCAGTCCATCCTAACACCACTAAAACGTCATTTTTTTAAAACAAATGCTGGTTTTATGCCAAGGTTTAGAACTATCGATCACATCTGATAGGCATCAATGTTATTCTCCAAGGCACCTGAGTGTAGAACATGAAGCAATGGGTGGAAACTAATCAAGCAGAGAAGCAACTTAGAACTGAGGAGAAATTTCCTGACAGTTAGAACAATTAATCAGTGGAACAGCTTGCCTCCAGAAGTTGTGAAGGCCCCATCACTGGAAGCTTTTAAGAAGAGTCACTGGACAGACATTTGCCTGAAACGGTATAGGGTTTCCCGCTTGAGCAGGGGGTTGGACTAGAAGACCTCCAAGGTCCCTTCCAACTCTGCTATTGTATTGAATTGTATTAATGTCCTAGGCAGTCTTTAAAATTGTCTCAAATACAATAATCAGAATAACAAATTTGGAAGAGAGGTCTTGGAGGTCTTCTAGTCCAACTCCCTGCTCAAGCAGGAAACCCTATACTGTTATAGGCAAATGTCTGTCCATTGACTCTTCTTAAAAGCTTCCAGTGATGGAGCACCCCAAACTTCTGAAAGACAAGTCCTTCCATTAGTTGATTGTTCTCACTGCTAGGAGTTTTTTCCCTGAGAACAACTGAATATGTTTCTCTAAAACAGTCATTTGTGACTGTTTTAGAGAACCACATTTAATATTAGGCTTGGGGCCCCTTTAGCTGGCCTAAGGTTGTGATGGTGAATTTTTGGCATGCGTACCACAGGGGGCACATGGAGTGCTCTCTGCGGGCACATGAGCCATTGCCTCAGCTCAGCTCCACCACACGTGCACCAGTGCCTCCTGCAAGCCAGCTGACTTTCGGGTCTCTGCCGCACATGTGGGGGACACATGCATGCGCAAGGGGCTGGGGGAGTTGTGTATGCATGCACTGGGGAGTACGGGAGCACCGGGGAGTGCAGGAGTGCAAGAGTGCGAGAGCACAGGGGAGCGGGGGAGTGCGGGGGGGGGGGGCGCCACCTCACGCTCCATTTTTGGTCCCAGGAGGCTTCAGAGAGGCCTGCTAGGCCCCAAACGGGCCACAGGAAACATGTACCGCACCCCCTTGCATCCTGTTTTTGGTCCCAGGAGGCTGTAGGGAGACCTGCTAGGCCTAATATGAGGCATGAGGGGGTCGCACACACCTAATATGAGGCATGAGGGGGCAGGGGAGGTAACGTGCACATGCGCAGTGGGGCGGGAACATGGAGGGGGCAGTGGTAGGATTCAGCCAGTTCGCACCTATTCGGGAGAACCGGTTGGTAACTTTCTAAGTAGTTCAGAGAACCGATTGTTGGAAGAAATCTCCTTTTGTTTTTTTCCACTTTTCAGGGCTAATCCTGTAAGGAAGGCAGGAAGGAAACATTTTGGTGTCGTTTCTAGCCTAATCTTTATTGCCCTGTTTACAGAAACTGCCTCTCTGGTTAACCCTTATTACATTGTAACAGCTAATAGCAATAGCAATAGCAATAGCAGTAGACTTATATACCGCTTCATAGGCCTTTCAGGCCTCTCTAAGCGGTTTACAGAGAGTCAGCATATTGCCCCCAACAATCTGGGTCCTCATTTTACCCACCTCGGAAGGATGGAAGGCTGAGTCAACCCTGAGCCGGTGAGATTTGAACCGCTGACCTGCTGATCTAGCAGTAGCCTGCAGTGCTGCATTTAACCACTGCGCCACCTTGGTGAAGCGCCCATTGACCTGAGTGACCTTGAGTTGGCCACGCCCACTCAGTCACATGACCACTGAGCCCCACCTACCCAGATGGTAATTAGGGCAGAGAACCGGTTGTTAAGTTATTTGAATCCCACCACTGGGGGGGGGGGGTTTCCACATGCACATTGTATTATGGATGTGGGCATGTGCACGCTTGTGCTTTCAGCACGTGATGAGCAAAAGGTTGGCCTAAGGCAATGACTAAGATTTGCTGAAAAGAATAAAAGTAAGTATAACCATAAAAATCATCACAATGAAATATCCACTAACATGGAAAAGTTTGAGGTATCATAATCTAGTATTTGTGATCATCAACTGAAAATCTATTTCCCAATACTGACCCCTTCTGGAATCATTATCTCGTTACTTCCATGGAAGCAACCAATCTTTTCAATATTGTTATTCTTTTGATCTTGAAACTGTCAGCTCATTTATTGATTTACAGATTAAGGTATGGGATAGTAAAAAGGGCAGCGAAAAAGACTTCAACCCTGTTTCTCAATCTCAGAAGTTTTAAGATGTGTGGACTTCAACTCCCAGCTGAATGAGCCTGTGGTCACAAAATTCCCACGGTAGGTTTCGTACTCAGACAATGAGCAGATAGTGTGGAAGGAGAGCATGGGGATTAAAGAGGATAAGAAAAAAAACCTGATGTGGTCAAAACAGACATCAATGCAGCATTGAAAGACCTTTGGGGAAAGCTGGAAATATCTAAAGGAAACTAAAAGTTTTAAAAGGAACATTTCAAATCAATATATTTTAATTTTGAAAGAAGGCTCCAGTCAGTACACACATGGACTTGGTATAAGCATTATCAAAATGAAAAGTATTCTTATTACAAAAAAATTAAAATATGGAATAAAACAGTTCTTAACATTTGTGTAAGATACAATGGCTATCTATGAGGAATACAGGTAATCCTCGACTTACAACAGTTCATTTAGTGACTGTTCAAAGTTACAACGGCACTGAAAAAAGTCACTTATGACTGTTTTTCACACATCTCACCATAGCATTATCTCCTTGGTCATGTGATCAAAATTCAGATGCTTGGCAACTGATTCATATTTATGACGGTTGCAATGTCCCGGGGTCATGTGATCCACTTTTGCGACCGTTTGACAAGCAAAGTCAACGGGGAAGCTGGATTCACTTAACAACCATGTTAGTAACTTAACAACTGCAGTGATTCACTTAACAACTGTGGCAAGAAAGGTCATAAAATGGGGCCAAATTCACTTAACAAATGTCTCACTTAGCAACAGAAATTTTCGGCTCAATTGTGGTCATAGGTTGAGGACCTATTTCTTCTGTCTGAGAGGTAGGACCATCAAGGTTCCAGAATTCTAAAGTTCCCCTGTTGTTTGATAGCTAAATTGTCTCTAGTGGTAGTCCTCAATTTATGACCATAATTGGGATCAGAATTTCTGTTGTTAAGCAAGGTTGTTGTTAAGTGAGTTGCACCTAATTTTATAACCTTTTTCAGCATTGTTGTTAAGTGAATCATGTGGTTGTCATCTGGCTTCCCCTGTTGACTTTGTCAGGGGGAGAGAGAGAGAGAGATGGAGACAATAGATAGATGATAGATAGATAGATAGATAGATAGATAGATAGATAGATAGATAGATAGATAGATAGATAGATAGATAGATAGATAGAACTAGACTTACCTGTTGATTCTCTCAATATTACTGTGCTAGTATATGCACAGAACGGACAGAGATAATTGTTTAGTTTTGTCACAATCCATAACCTGTAATAAAACTGTCAGGCTCTTAATGCCTATAAGGCTGTTCCCCTCTTGTGTGACTTGCTATATCTCACACCTAATGGGCAAAGCTGTTGTGCAAAGCCCTTCATGGTAGTGGATCTGGGTACTTGAGAGACCGCCTTCTGCCGATTACCTCCCTCCGACCGATAAGATCGCACAGACTGGGCCTCCTCCGAATTCCATCCGCCAGTCAATGCCGACTGGCGACTACACGGAGGAGAGCCTTTTCTGTTGCAGCTCTGACTCTGTGGAACGATCTCCCCGTCGAGATACGCACCCTCACCACCGTCCAGGCCTTCCGCGCAGCCCTCAAGACCTGGCTATCCCAGCAGGCCTGGGGATAAGCCTCTAATTTGCCCCACCCGAGTGTTGAATGTTGAATGCAAGTTGTGTTTTTATTACTTTATTTTGCTCACATATTGTTTATTTTGAATTGCACCCCCTCCCTAATGATTGTAAGCCGCCCTGAGTCCCCTCAGGGAAAAGGGCGGCCTATAAATCCTAATAAAATACTATAAAATACTATGCACTTTGATGATGGCCTTCACATTCTCAGAGATATACATTTCACATAAAGTGCCCAGTTTCCTTTCACCCACTTAAATATTTTGCTTGAAAGTTTCCACCTCTGCTTACAGTAAACAAAAGGAGGAGAGATCTGTGAAACGACAAGTGAAAACATCAGAACTTACCAGCATAGGTAAGAGTTAGAATTAAGGTTCCAGCAGTCCAACATGGATAAGACGAGAATAAACATACCATGAAAAATTAAAGCTAAACAAACATGTCTGGAATTAGTTGAAAAAAAAAAGACTATTCCAGTGATAGATCAAAATAAGAATGTAGTGATTTCTCTGCTCATCCAAGCTACTGTGTTCTTTTTTAAATCTTTCTTAAAAATAAGACCTGCTGGAAAACCTTAATCTTTTTCACACTTGATACAGTGGTAGGTTCCTACCGGTTCGGACTGGTTCAGCCAAACCAGTAATGGTTTGGCCAAACTGGGTCCAGTGACCCAGGCCTGCCATGCCCCCAAACCGGTTCTCCAGGTGGCGCCATAGGCACCGCCATCTTGTTTTTTGCTTCTGTGAATGCGCAGAACATTTTTTATTGCGTTGCGCATGCGCATGCACAGCACACCTACAAGCGAACTGGCAGTATCCAACCCTGCCTTGATAAGTATCTCTCTAACATGCCCAGGTTCTATCCATTTTTCAATGAAAGTTTTAGTATATCGTTCACCGATATTGTCAACATAAATATTACTTATGTTTTCAAATTTCTTGGATCTCTGTCTTGCTTTTATGTAACCACCTGATTATGCACTTAAACTAATTCAAACAGCTCTCCTAATATATGTCTTTCTCTCTACAACTTTCCAAAACATATGACCTCCC
The DNA here is from genome assembly GCF_009769535.1 of Thamnophis elegans. Taxonomy (NCBI): domain Eukaryota; kingdom Metazoa; phylum Chordata; class Lepidosauria; order Squamata; family Natricidae; genus Thamnophis; species Thamnophis elegans. The sequence continues at coordinate 66,104,570 of NC_045548.1, forward strand.
CATAGACAGCAAAACTGAACTTTCTTGCTAATATTGTCTTGGTGGTCCACTTGGAGCTGAATAAATTTTCCATTTTTTGCTGTATAAACAATGAGATAATTGAGTACCTAAAAAGTCCTCCCAGAAAAGCAGCAGGGACACACCAAGCTTCTTCCACAATCTGCAAACTAAAATAAGTTTAACCCAGCAATTCTTCCTGGAATAAAAATAAATAGTAAATTGCTCATCTTTTCGATATTAGCCCCTGTCCAAAACTTTTTAGGTTTAGTGCTGCTTTATAGTGCCTTAGTAAGCCCACATTTGGAATTGTTGTGGCCCACCAGCAGCCAGCGGAGTTGACAGCAGATATGGACAATGAGGCAGTAGGGGAGGAACATGGGCCAGTCCTGGAGTCTGGGGAAGGCTCTGATGAGGGCTCTGTGTTGGAGGCAGAGATGGGCCAGGGCCATCTGACAGTTACCAGCTGCCTTCGGAGTCAGACACCAGTGGGGCAGAAAAACCGCTGGAGCCTGTTCCCGATGTGTGCATGTGCAGAGCTGCCAGGAAAAGGGAACAGCTAAGGAACAAGGGTTGACTTGGGAGTAAAGCCACAGGTGGATGGTGAATGGCCCCTCCCACAGGGAATAAAGAGGAGCGAAAGCGGAGGGGAGTTTGCAGGAGACAATTAGTTCGCTTAATTAGTATGAAGATTTGTTCCAACTTCTTGCCAAGTATTATCTGCTACGGAGTGCCGTTTGGAAGCTATCGAGCCTTAGCAGCTCTCCATGCCTGATAAAGGTCTGTAGTTGTGAAATCTCTTGAAACACTGTTGGCCGGAACTTTGCTGGAGAGGAATTCACTTTAAACTAAATAAAAGGGATTTTATCGGGATGAGGAGTCGGCTTTGTGCTTTTGGGAAGCCTAGGCCAGAACAGGAATAATAGGAGGAAACTAATGAAAGAGATATTCAACCTAGAACTAAGGAGAAATTTCCTGACTGTAAGAGCCTGACTGCTGGAATGGCTTGCCTTCAGACATTATGGGTGCTTCATCACTGGAGGCTTTTAAAAAGAGACTGGACAGACACATGTTTGAAGTGGTATAGGGCAGGGGTGTCAAACTCACAGTGTCACATTGTCATCACATGATATAGCATGACTTTTTTTCCCTTCGCTAAACCAAGGTGGGCGTGGCCAGCTCATGACCCTTCCCACCCTCGTGGCCTGGACCCTCGTGGCCCGGACCCTTCCCACCCTCGTGGCCTTCCAAAAAGCCACCAAAACCTGGCTGTTCCGACAGGCCTGGGGTTGCTGATTTTTAAAGCAGGTCCAACCCCCAGTTGAACCATATGTATGTTGTGTTTTTTAAATTGTTTGTATTCTTTCCCCTATGTGTTATTTTTATTTTATTTCGTATTTGTAAGCCGCCCGGAGTCCTTCGGGATTGGGCGGCATATAAACTCATTAAATTGCGAATTGCGAATGACGCATCCAGCCCGAGTTTGACACCCCTGGTATAGGGTCTCCTGCTTGAGCAGGGGGTGGACTAGAAAACCTCCATAGTCCCTTCCAACTCTGTTATTCTATTAAGATACTGGGTTGGCACACTTGCGATGAATTAACTTTTTGCTCATGACAAAGTGAATTTCATGTTTTATGCTACGTATTAGGGGGAAAAAGTACTTTACGACATTGTGTTTAATTCTTGACCCTGTCTTCTTAATGCACAAACAGAGATCGATGCCTTTAAAAGAAGCAGTGGTGAAGAGAGAAGTGTTGGATATTTTTTCTCAAGTTAGATAAATCAAGATAGTATTTATACCATAACAGACTCCCCCCCACCCCCCGCAGCCTTTTGGGAAAGCTCAAAAGAGCATCTCATAAAACAGGCATTTTTATAAGCAGAGCCTTTTAAAAAGTGGCAAGGAAGAAATAAATTTGGCCGTTTGCAGAGAGGTTAAAAACCATTCACCACCTGATTTGTGTTTGATATACTGTATACAAGTCATGCTTGTTTGATCAGCTTTGGGGTGCATGGGGGGAGGGGGGAGGTTTCTAGTTCCTGGAAGGCCACATGGCATCCCCTGCAGTTTGTATCTTGACCATGTGAGCCGTTTAATGCATGCTGCATTTTGTGAGGGATTTGCACTCTTAATCCGGCCAGACGTTTGCTGTTATGCATGCTGTAATTACGAAGCCAGGTGGGAAGGGGGTTCTTGTGAGAGCTACGATCAATTTAGATGAGTTACAGGCATCAGCCCATAGCCAAGATTTCAATATAAACCATTTGTAACACCTTCACCTGTATAATTGATCAGTATATTTTTCATGTACAAACGTTCTTGCCCATTCCAATTACATTGCTTAAGCCAATATCTCCAGGGGTGAAATCTAGCAGGTTCTGACAGGTTCTGGAGAACCGGTAGCGGAAATTTTGAGTAGTTCAGAGAACCTGTAGTGGAAATTTTGAGTAGTTCGGAGAACCGGATAATGCCACCTCTGGCTGATCCCAGAGTAGAGTGGGAATGGAGATTTTGCAATATCCTTCCCCCAGGAGTGGGAAAGGAATGGAGAGTTTGCAGTATCCTTCCCCTACCACACCTACCAAGCCACACCCACCAAGCCACACCATGCCCACCAAGCCACGCTCACAGAACCGGTAGTAAAAACAATTGAATTTCACCACTGAATATCTGTCAACCTTGGAAGTTTTGAAAACACGAGTCTTCAACTCCCAGAGTTCCCCTTGCAGGTAGTCCTCAACCTGCCACCACAATTGAGCCCAAAATTTCTGTTGCTAAGCGAGACAGTTAAGTGAGTCTTTGCCCGTTCAGTGAATCGCTATAGTTGCTATAGTGAACTAACGCACAGTTGCTAAAGTGAATCTGGCTTCCCCATTCCCTTGCTGGTCAGAAGGTCACAAAAGTTGATCAGATGAGCACGACATGGCAACCGTCATAATTACAGGTCAGTTGCCATGGGTCTGAATACTGGTCATGTGACCAGGGGGTGCTGCAATGATTGTAAAAACAGTGTGAAAACAGTCATAAGTTACTTTCTCAGTGCTGCTGTGAATTGCGGTCGCTACTAATGGTTGTAAGTTGATGATGACCTGTACTCATGAATTGGATTCCAATTTAATTAAAACAAACACTTGGCAACAGACTTGTAATTATAACTAGTGTTCAGAGAAGAGCAACAAAGATGATTAGGGGGTTGGAGGCTAAAACATATGAAGAACAGTTGCAGGAACTGGGTATCTCTAGTTCAATGAAAAGAAGGACTAGGGGAGGCATGATAGCAGTCTTCCAATATCTCAGGGGCTGCCACAAAGAAGAGGCAGTCAAGCTATTCTCCAAAGCACCTGAGATAGAGGTGGGTTGCTCCCGGATCAGCCCGAATCATGCAAACCAGTAGTGGCGGCAGTGGGAGGCTCTGCCCAGCCACCTGGACGCTCCTGCACATGTACGAAAGCAATGCATGCGTGCACTAGCCCCCGCACACATGGGCGAACCAGTGGTAAAAAAAAATAGAAACCCACCACTGATCTGAGGGCAATAGCAATTGCAATAGCAGTTAGACTTATATACCGCTTCATAGGGCTTTCAGCCCTCTCTAAGCGGTTTACAGAGTCAGCATATTGCCCCCAACAACAATCTGGGTCCTCATTTTACCCACCTCGGAAGGATGGAAGGCTGAGTCAACCCTGAGCCAGTGAGATTTGAACAGCCGAACTGCAGAACTGCAGTCAGCTGAAGTAGCCTGCAGTGCTGCATTTAACCACTGCGCCACCTCGGCTCTCAAGGCAGGACAAGAAGCAATGGGTGGAAACTAATCAAGGAGAGAAGCAACTTAGAACTAAGGAGAAATATCCTCATAGTTACAACAATTGGCCTAGTTGGCCTCCTGCACCATGCGGGGGCAGGGGGGGCATTTTTGCTTTCCCCAGGCTTTGGAGGCTTTCCTCAAGCCTCTGAGAGGGCAAAAACTGCCTCCCCAGGGCTCCAGAGGCCTGTTTCCAGCCTTCTGGAACTTCCGGGAGGCCTGTTTTCCCCTCTCCCTGAACCTCTGCATGGACCCTGCACTTAATCAAAGAGAGAAGCAACCTAGAACTGAGGAGAAATTTCCTGACAGTTAGAACAATGAATCAGTGGAACAACTTGCCTCCAGAAGTTGTGAATGCTCCAACACTGGAAGTTTTAAAGAAGATGTTGGACAACCATTTGTCTGAAGTGGTGTAGGGTTTCCTGCCTAAGCTGGGGGTTGGACTAGAAGATCTCCAAGGTCCCTTCCAACTCTGTTATTCTATTCTATTCATGCAATTGTGGGACACTGCAAATGGCTGTAAATGTGTGTTGGTGGCTGATAGCCCAAAATACTATCAAAACTTTGGAACTCAATTATAAGTACCTTCGGGGGCAGTGGGTTCATTTAACAACTCTGTTCCTTAATGTTAAGGGGGAGAAAGCATTTTGTACCTAATTTTCTTTTCTAGTTGTGCTTGGCGAGTGTGTGTATTTTTTAAAAAAGATGATTGCATTTTTAGATTGGAGTCAAGGTTAAGATGCTGAACAGCTTACTGTATGACTCATTCCGAAAATTTATGCCTGTCTCTATGATAAGTATAATAAAACCTCTGTGAGTAATGATGAAACACAGCATTTTCCACTTGTTGTAGCTGTCTGTTATCATAACCCCTGCTGGATTATTTAAGCAACCAGGGTCTGTCCAGGCGCTCCTGAAAACAAAGGAACATTTCATCGCCCAAAGGGGAATTAAGGAGGCCTGTTTCTAGCTATACCAACCTCTCATCTCAATCATTTACTCTATCGTTTACTCATCAGAGGCCACAGACATGAATGGGCCAGGTTATTTCTTTCCGTTCTGAGTCCAAGAAGGGAGGAGAAGGAAATAGTCATTTTTTTCCTAAGGTAATGTAGTTTATAGAATTTGCCCTGTGAATCACTGCATTTTATGCACCATGTGTCTCATCCATTTCTACGTCTATAGAGGACAACAGCTGAAGAGGCCCATTTGAAGGTTAGATGGCCAGCCTTTTCCAGGACCGAGTGGCTTAAGAGTGCATGCACACCCAAACCCCCAAAATACAATGTGTGCCTTCTACCAAGCATGTGCGCAGGGCCCTGTATGCACCCCCTGTGCATGTGCACCCCACACACGCCCCACACACCCCCACGCATGCACACGCGCCAGCGCTGGGGCACACGGCCACCCCGCATGTACCACATTGAACCAACCTATATCATGCGTGGCAGAGACCTGACAATCAGCTGGCCGGCTGAAGTGGGACGACAGCGCACATGCCCACGGAGAGGGCACTGTGTGCCACCTGTGGCACGCATGCCATAGGTTCGCCATCACAGACTTAGAATAACTTTATTATGAGTTTGAATGTAGACTGATGACTGGTTGGTTGGATAAATAAATGATCTTGCTGATGAACAAAAGGCTGAACATCCGAACCAGTCTATGGTGTTAGTTGAATAAAAGTATAAAAACATAACCTAGTTCAGTTACAGAAGGAGAAAAGAGCAGGAAATAAGTAACTAGGATAGAGTTTCAGATTAATTAACAAGCTTGAGGCCCAAAGTTCATTTATAGTGTTGCAAGATTAATGAACCAGAAGAATGCCATCGATATAGTTTACTTGGACTTCAGTAACGCATTTGATAAAGTAGACCATAACCTACTACTAGATAAAGTAGAAGAATGTGGGTTGGACAGCATCATCACCAGATGGATTCATAACTGGCTGATCAACCGCACTCAATGTGTAGTCCTTAATGGAACTGCATCTACATGGAGGGAAGTATGCAGTGGAGTACCCCAAGGCTCTGTTTTGAGCCCAGTACTCTTCAACATCTTCATCAATGATTTGGATGAGGGAATAAATGGGGAACTCATCAAATTTGCAGATGACACCAAGCTGGCAGGAATAGCCAACACTCCAGAAAACAGGCTTAAGATACAGAAGGATCTTGACAAACTTGAACATTGGGCCCTATCTAATAAAATGAAATTCAATGGTGAAAAGAGTAAGGTTCTACATTTAGGCAAGAAAAACCAAATGCACAGGTACAGTATAGGTGATACCTCCCTCAATAGTAGTAACTGTGAGAGGGATCTTGGAGTCCTAGTGGACAACCATTTAAATATGAGCCAACAGTGGGCAGCAGCTGCCAAAAAAGCCAACCCAGTTTTAGGCTGCATAAACAGAGGGATAGAATCAAAGTCACGTGAAGTGTTAATACCACTTTATAATGCCTTGGTAAGGCCACACTTGGAATACTGCATTCAGTTTTGGTCGCCATGATGTAGCAAAGATGTGGAGATTCTAGAAAGAGTGCAGAGAAGAGCAACAAAGATGATTAGGGGACTGGAGATTAAAACATATGAAGAAGCGTTGCAGGAATTGGGTATGTCTAGCTTAATAGAAAGAAGGACTAGGGGAGACATTATAGCAGTGTTGCAATATCTCAGGCGTTGCCACAAAGAAGAGGAAGTCAAACTATTCTCCAAGGCACCTGAGGGTAGAACAAGAAGCAATGGGTGGAAACTAATCAAGGAGAGAAGCAACTTAGAACTGAGGATAAATTTCCTGACTGTTAGAACAATTAATCAGTGGAACAGAAGTTGCCTCCAGAAGTTGTGAATGCCCCAACACTGGAAGTCTTTAAGAAGATGTTGGATAGCCATTTGTCTGAAACAGTACAGGGTTTCCTGCCTAGGCAGGGGGTTGGACTAGAAGACCTCCAAGGTCCCTTCCAAGTCTGCTATTGTATTATTGTAAGATGGGTCCCTCAGAGATTAGGTGGGCAAGTATTAAATCATATTTTCAGTTAATAACATTTGCACAGTGTAGTATATTCCTCAGAAACAAAATCAACATTTGTAATCTTAGCAAAAAGCTTTTTTTATGGTCACTGTAACAATCCCCGTCCATAACAAACAATGAGGGCTTCAAAATGGCCACATGGGAACGTCATGCAAAGGTTACAGTGAACTAATGTCACAATAGCTGACACCAATATGTAAACTATGGCATCTCCATAATGAAGTCATCCCATATGTGACACCGTGAATGTAATTTTGGCTCTTTTTTCCCTTTTTTTTGGATAACAGTGGGGGTGGGGGAAGGAATTGGCAATTATTGAAAATCCCAATGGACGTCAATAGTTCCCGTGTTTCCTGAAAGTGAGTTTTCAAAACCACTATTTCCAGAATTGCCCAAAATGTCAGCCACCATAGCATAGCTTTTCTTTGTGTGTTTAATAAAACAGAAATATAATCCTGCCCTTGACCTCAGCGGAGTTTGAGGGTAACTTGTAAAGAACAACTTCAAAACATTAAAAACCCGAAGGGGGGAAAAAAGGCAGCAAAACAAGATAGAAAGGGGAAGGAAACCAAACCATTGCCAAAATGAATCAAAATAAAAATAATATACCGAAGTGGAAGTAAAAGTGGCTTGTGGTCTGACAACCAATCATGGCTTGGTCTTTCTTCCAAGCTGAGCATGACCACAGAAAATGTCCAAATGTTTCTTTCTCTTTCTTCCCATTTTCTAACAGATGATAATCCAGCAGAAGACACAAGGGCAAGCATTCGCACACTCACTACAACCAAGTCATCTGGGCCAATTCACCAGTGGGACAATTCAATCATGGGACAATTAAAAAAATACAAAATTTAAATGTTAAACGCTTGGCTTCTAGGTTCTCGCTAAGAAAGGATTTTTCAAAATGACCATCTGATCATTAATATTTTTTATACAGTATTATATTAACACACTGATGCTAAGGCGTTAGACATTCTACTCTCCCTCCCCACTTGAAAAGAATTCTGTTCCAACTGCCAGTTGCCTCATATTCCGTTACCTCAGTTCAAACTGGCAGACATTCCACTCCTTCACTCAGGACCAGTCTGGGGCTCCTTACTGTACTAAATGTCGGTAGCTCACCAAAATGTCTATGCTTTCCACCTATGGAACTGCTTCAGGATTCAAGGCGGTGGGAGAGATATTCCCTTATGAGACCAACCACCACTGAGCCAGCAGATTGTAAACCAAATTTCTCCTGCAGTATCCCAGCCCCAACTCCCTTTTTTACACTGAGCTCCTCAGTTCTGATGAATCTGTTCCTTCTTGTGTAACACCAGTTAAATGGAACAGAGGGGGGGGAAATGCAAGAAAAGATTTATAGATGCAGTTAGGAAAACACAAGTAAAGGAAGCTGCAAAAAGAATCATCAAAGTCATCCAAAACTCAATAGAGAGGCTGTAAAAAGGTATGCATCTAATAACCCCTACGTTAATTAGGCAGCTCCAGCTAAATACAATGAAAGGATATCACATATCAGATCAAGCTTTAAGTGTCAATTTATCAAGTCCGATCATATAGTTTCGTAGTGCAGCTAGTAATAATAATAAAAGAAAGAAAGTAAATGCAGAAGTACAAGAGTTTTGATGCATAAAAACATGGTCACCAATAAGTATCATATTTTTCGGAGTATAAGACACACCTTTTTCCCTTTAAAAAGAGGGTGAAAATATGGGCGCATCTTATACACTGAATACAGTATTTTTTGCCTCCCAAAACCCCACCCCCTTTGCAAAAATGGCTGTGCATAGCCTTTAGGAGCCTTCCAGAGTGCTTCTGGGGGCTGGGGAGGGCAAAAATTAGCAAAACACGGGCTGTTTTTTGCTCGGTTGTGCCCCCGCAGCCCCCAGAGCACTCTATAAGCCTCCTAAAGGCTATTCATGCCCCCTTTTTTGACAAAACACAGGCCTGTTTTCACAAAGAGTGCAAAAACTGTTCTTTTTAAATCAAAATCTTTGTGCGTCTTATACTCTGAAAAATACAGTAACTGACGGGCACTTTTTATCATATGTGGTGAACTTGTGCTGAAGCAAAAAAAATTGGGCAAAAATAGATAGATGACTAGAAAAGATAATAGGGAAGCATGTAGACTTTAAACCTGAACTGTTTTTATTAGGGATGATATCAGAAAAACTTGATAAGAGAAGTATGTATTTAGTATTACATGTTTTAACAGCAGCAAGGATTATCTTCGCACAATATTGGAAAAAATGAAGAAACACCTCAAGATGGAGAGATAATTAAGACGATATTAGACCATGCAGAAATGGACAGACTTACATTGAAAACCAAACAGAAAAAAGACACAGAATTATTATCAAACTTGGAATTTATTTCACCAGTTGTTGGAAAAAAGGAGAGTAAGAAAGGCATTAGTATTGTTAAGCAAATTAAATACTCAGACAACATGATGTTTATTAAGCACTAAGAAATGTAATGAATAGAAAATTAATAGGTAAAGGTAAAGTTTCCCCTCACACATATGTGCTAGTCATTCCCAACTCTAGGGGGCAGTGCTCATCTCCATCTGAAAGCTGAAGAGCCAGCGCTGTCTGAAGACGTCTCCGTAGTCATGTGGCCGGCATGACTAAACACCAAAGGCGCACGGAACACTGTTACCTTCCCACCAAAGGTGGTTCCTATTTTTTCTATTTGCATTTTTACATGCTTTCAAACTGCTAGATTGGCAGAAGCTGGGACAAGTAATGGGTTACGCAGCGCTAGGGATTCGAACCACTGAGCCACCGCGTCACTGTTTAAATTAATAAAAATTATTTAATAATAATAATAACATTAATAATAGTAATAATAATAGTAATAGTAACTGAATGAAATGATTAATATAGCATTGAATTGTTCTGTGGTGAATTGTCCTTTAGTGAGTTGGCCATGGGAATTGTCCTGGTCCCATATTTGCAGGCCTATCATAGATACCTTCTTTAGCACTTATGTTCCTTCTGAATCTGACTTTTGTTTAAAGAAATTTCTATGTTTAAAAACAACATGGAAACTGGGATGCTACAAGGCTCTCTTTCTCAGCCAACAATGGTTCCAGGAACTTGCTTAGGAATAAAAATAGAACAGTATAAAAATATTTATATAACTATAAAAGTGGAAAGCGATTAGAAACCAAGAGCACTGCCCCAGATAGACCCAGGGCGCAATCCTAGTCTACAGGTTTTGCTGGAAAGGTAAAGGTTTACCTCGCACATATGTGCTAGTCGTTCCCAACTCTAGCGGGTGGTGCTCATCTCCGTTTCTAAGCCAAAGAGCCAACGCTGTCCAAAGACTTCTCTGTGGTCATGTGGCTGGCATGACTAAATGCCAAAGATGCATGGAACGCTGTTACCTTCCCACCAAGGTGGTCCCTATTTTTCTACTTGCATTTTTACATGCTTTCAAACTGCCAGGTTGGCAGAAGCTGGGACAAGTAATGGGAGCTCACTCCATTACACGGCGCTAGGGGTTCAAACCAACAAGCTCAACATCTTACCCACTGAGTCACCGTATCTCTTCTCTGCTTGGCAAGCAGGTAGCAATTGTGTCTAGGAGAGCCTTCACATACCTTTGTGTAGTGTGACAGTTGCATTCCTGAACCAGGAGATCCTGCTCACCATCCTCCATGCCCTCGTAACCCCAAGCTTTGATTGTCCCAAAGATGCTTTTTCAAGGAGCAACCGGACTTGTTTTTCTTTGAAGGCGTTTCACTTCTCATCCAAGCTTCTTCAGCTCTGAAGCGAAACGTCTTCAAAGAAAAACAAATGTCCAGTTGCCTCTTGAAAAAAACACCTCTGGGACAACCATGACCTGGATGACCAAGAATCTCCATAGATTACTGCAAAGCACTGCACATGGGGCTGCCCTTGAAGAGCATTGCACCCAGAAACCTTGAATTGCACCCGGAAACACAACAGCAGATGGTGAAGCTCAAGGAGCACATGTTACACATGCAACACCAGTCCTCCTTGAGTTTCACCGTCTATTGGGGTGTTTCCAGGTGCAATTCAAGGTTCTGGTTGTCACCTTTAAAGTCCTACAAGGCTTGAGACTAGATTACTTGAAGGACTGTTTCTTTTCATCCAATTCAATCCAGCAGATTGGTCACGCTACAGATCCCATCTATCAAAGAGTGCTGGTTGGTGGGGACCAGAAGACAGGATTTTTCTGCAATGGCCACTGCTCTTTGGAACATCCTCTCTTTAGGGATTAGAATGGCTCCACTCCTGCTGTCCCTTTGCAAAGCTACTTGTACTTTATTAGCTTGTCAAACATGTACAAGATAGCAAGTATTAATATAAACATGGACATGAACGAAGGAAATGAATACAAATAAATAGTGACAGTAAGACAGGGACGGTAGGCATGCTGGTGTGCTTATACATGCCCCCTTTACAGACCTCTTAGGAATGGGGTGAGGTCTGCGGTAGACAGTTTGAGGTTGAAGCTGGGGGGGGGGGTTGAGGATGTAACAACAGAGTCGGGTAGAGCATTCCAGGCATCGACCACTCGGTTGCTGAAGTCGTATTTTCTGCAATCAAGTTTGGAGCGGTTTTCCTTGAGTTTGTATCAATCGTTTGCGCATGTACAGGGCGGGGCATAACCTTTTCCTAGGGGGTCACAGCAACACTTGTAATAACAACACAAATAATTCATACACCATTCGAAAGCCCATCAAAAACTGAGTTTATTGACACGATTTAATAGTCAGTATGATTATCAGTAACCCAATCCGGATGACGTTTCAATTTGTTTGCAATCCATTTTCGATTGATAAACGTCGCTCCAGCATCGCGAGCCTCTCGAAAGGCAATGCATTTTATTCTGTCAATGATCCTTTGTTCTTCCGAATCGAATTTTCCAGCCATTCTTAAAGCAAATTTAACATTTAATAGCTCATTCAATTCAGTTTTTTATGGGCTTTAAAATGAGGTGTCGCGGAAGTTGTAAACTGCTGTCGATCTTGCTGTGACCCCCTAGGAAAAGGTTATGCCCCGCCCTGTATTATTGAGGTTGAAGCTGAAGTAGTCATTGACAGGTAAAATGTTGTAAGAGACGCACTGTGCTTAGATTATACCACAGGTGGCACAGTTCCAGATTGTCCAAGCCCAGAATTTCAAGCCTGGTGGCATAGGGAATTCTATTGTGTGTAGAGGAGTGGAGTACTCTTCTCGTGAAGTACTTCTGGACCCGCTCAACAACATTTTTATCAGTCAATCAGAATAGAGCTGAAAGGCACCTCAGAGATCTTCTAGTCCAACCCCCTACTCAAGCAGGAGACCCCTTTACCATTGCAGTTAGGTGGCTGTCCAAAAACTTCCAGTGATGACGCAGCTTCAGCTTCTTGGCTACGTCCCCTGGCCTGAGGCCTGGAATGTGGGAAGGCCCCATTTTCTGACTTCCCTGTTAGTTGACTAATTATCTTGGCTACTGTTTCTGTTTATATTTTGGATGCTTCTACCATTTTATTGTTTTTAATTGTTTAGTAATTATTTGGTTGAGTTGAGCGGCTATAAAAATTGAATAAATAAATTAGAGTCATAAATAAAGAGTCCTTGGGCTCATGTTTTTTTCATTTGTGTGCTGCCCCATCCATTGTTCCCAAAGCTGAAACGTTTTGCAAAATCACCTGAATCGTAGTGTGTGGGGGAAAGAGAAGGGGAATAAAAAATTCAACATGACAACTGTGACAACATGAATGAAGTCTTGTCCCCTTTGAGTGCAGGCATGTAAAAAAAGGTGGCACTTCAACTGAACAGAGAATGACAGAGTTGTAAGGGACTTTGGAGGTCTTCTAGTCCAACCCACTGCTCAAGCAGGACACCCTATACCCGTGATGACAAACCTTTGGTACGTGTGGCATGCAGAGCCCTATCTGTGGTCACATGGACCATCACCAGCTGCTCTTCTGGTTTCTGGTGCGCCCATGCACAGCTGATCTTCACGGGTGCCAGAGTGCCAGAAAATAGCCTGAAAATGCTCCCCCAAACAGCCAAAAAAACAGCCTGTTTTTCTGGCTGTTTTTTTTTAGTCATTTTCAGGCCAAAAACAGCCTGAAAATGACCTTGAAAATGGCCTGAAAAACAGCAAAAAAAAAGGCATGTGCCGGCCAGCTGGTCTTCAGGTTTCCGGCACTATGGCGCAAGCACATGCACGCACGTTCCGGTTTAGGCACTTGGTGCCAAAAAGGTTTGCCATCACTGCCCTGTACCATTCCAGACAAATGGTTGTCCAATCTCTTCTTTAAAACCTTCAGTATTCAACCTACAACTTCTGAAAGCAAGTTGCTCCACTGATTAATTGTTCTAACGGTCAAGAAATTTCTTCTTAGTTCTAGGTTGAATTAGTTTCCATCCACTGCTTCTTCTCCTGCCTTCAGATACTTTGGGGAATAGGTTGACTCCCTTTTCTTTGTGGCAATACTTCAAATATTGCAAGATTGCTATCAAGTTACCCTAGTACTTCTCTTCATTAGATTAGACATACCCTATTCCTGCAACTGCAGGTTAGCCTCCAGCCCCCTAATCATCTCTGTTGCTCTCCTCTGCACTGTTTCTGGAGTGCACAGTCAAATCCATCATTTTGGGTTTTTCCCCACCACCTCTACTACCAAAGAAACACCCATGGACATCCTTGTACAGGTAGTCTTGACTTACACTATAATGGATACTGGAATGTCTCTCATAAGTTAAGACAGTTGTAAGTCAAGGCAGCAATGTAACTCATTGCTAATATCATGTTATTGCCTTTTTTTGTGGTAGTCATGAAATGGATGTAACATCTGTTAAGTGAACATAGCAGTTGTGATAACCTTGGGAATCCGTATTGCCTTTCCCAGGGGAAGATGTCAACCCTGCTATTTCTTATTATTTGTTTCTACTACAATCCACTTGGAAGATGTTATGAAATGGGCTTGCAACATTCTCTGAGCATCGAGTCCCCTCCTCTTCTCCCAAATATCTATCCAGTTTGCTTATATTGCACAAGACGTTACTTGCATAACAGCAACTAAATAGCAAATATCGACCTTGGCAACCTTAAGATGGGAGGACTTCAACTCCCAGAATTCTCCAACCAGCAAAAAAAAAATGGAGAAAAGAGAGAAGGGTGAATTCAACTGTTTAAGCCCTTAGAGTTAATAGAATCTAGATCAGTATTTCTTAACCTTGTCGACCTGAAGATGTGTGGACTTCTGGCAAGGGTATTCTGGAAATTGAATTACTTAAATTATTTACTGACCGCTGCAAAACATCTTGTCAAATCAGGCCAGTGACGTGATGATGTAATTCTGGACTCCATTACAATTTTCCAAAGCACCAGAAGCAGTTAGTGGGTTGCACATTTCGCTATCACTGGCTCGTCCCGCGCACGCCCATCCGCTTTGCGCATGCACTTTGCTCACACGCGCACCTTCTGCGCATGCGTATGGCCTCAAAAACATGCCTAAATAGGATGCCATAAAGACAGGTCAGGGGTGGGTGGGGAGTGGAAGCTTGGAACCAACTTCCAGCAGCAGTAATGGATCAATCATCAGTAACCGAGTTTAAACATGCTTGGGGTAAACACATGTCTATCCTCCAACAAAAATTAAATTTAAAAACAGTAAAAATAAAATAAGTTATGATAATATTAGAATTAATTAATTAAAAAGAAAACAGCGACCAAACTAAAGAGCTGACTTCATGGACCACTAGGTCTTTTTCTGCTATAAGGTTTTTTTAGATATATTTCTATAAATGCTAGCTAATAACAAAAGGAAGCACTGTAGTTTCAAGGACTCAGCAGGTGTAGTAAAAGGGTTGTGAAAAACCAGTTTCTGAAACTCTGCCATCACTTCAAAGCTAGATGAGTCAAGGATCTAACCCTAAGCTAGTTCTTATATTTCCTGCCATAGACCCCAAAGAACAAAGGATTTGATCATCTTTCTTCCTGGAATACCGTTTTATCTGCCAGGTATAAGCCAGATCAAGCTTTCAAAACATACAGATCAGATCCAGGAGAAGATAGGCGATTTACCCAAAACCAAAACAAAACCCTACCTGTTTTACCTGTTTAAGGTGTGCAAATTGAAGAAGCAATTTTTCTCCAATGAAAAATCTGATAACTCGGTCTTGAAGACCTCATTCAGAGCTCCAAATAAATAAAATCTCTGGACAATCATGAATAAGGCTGTATCTCTCAGCCTGGCTTATAACTTACTATCTGACAATCCGACGCTGCCTGGACATTTCTTTATCCCAACCCTCCTTCCATGCCTTCCTTTTGCAATTTCTAAGGTTGAATTTTCCCCCTTACCAAAGGGAGCCCCCTTGTGGATTACTGTCAAGCCACTACTATGGCAACTCCACTGCGCTGTATAGTAGAAGCCATTTTAAGGCAGTACAGTAGAAGACATTTTGAGGCACAACAGGCTATATCTTAACAAAACACACCCCGAGGAGTGTTAGGGGGTGTCTTACTCCCACAGTATTTGTTTTCAGAGAGTAAGTAATCTGTGTACCAAGTTTGGTTGAAATTGCTCAAGACGTTCCAGAGTTATGCTGGAAAACACACACACACACACACACACACACAGATATATATATATATATATATATATATATATATATATATATATATATATATATATATATATATATAACACACAAACACACACATATATATGTGTGTGTGTATGTGTGTGTGTTGTATTTGTGCTGATAAATAAATAAAGGGAGACTAGTATTTATCAGC
Organism: Thamnophis elegans; assembly: GCF_009769535.1. Classification (NCBI taxonomy): domain Eukaryota; kingdom Metazoa; phylum Chordata; class Lepidosauria; order Squamata; family Natricidae; genus Thamnophis; species Thamnophis elegans. The sequence goes on from NC_045548.1 coordinate 66,120,173, forward strand.
ACAAATACAACAGAAATGTAACAAAGGCAACAATAAAAATATTGGGTTTCTGTCTGGATGGTCTCTTATGACGAGCCGATGGACAGAGAATGGAAGCAGTGAACTTCCTCCCATATTTGGGCATACTAGGGGTTGTGACTTTATATATATAAAGCTTGAAATAGATCTATACTAGTCTCCCTTTATTTATTTATCAGCACAAAAAAAAACACATATAACAAAGGCAACAGTAAAAATATTGGGTTTCTGTCGTGATGGACTCTTGTGACGAGCCGATTGACAGAAGATGGAAGCAGTTAGCTTCCTCCCATTTGTTTTTTAAAAGACATCTTTGGTTTGCGTTAAAACAACTTCAACACACGCAATGTTCTGATTGCACCACAAATGCAGTAGTCATCCTTACCTTTCACAGAGGCACTGAGTTTTATAAATATGAGCATGATAGTGTAGAATAATCATATCCAAGGACCAGTGGTGGGTTTCAAAAAAGTTTGGAACCTCTTCTGTAGGTGTGGCCTGCTTTCCGGGTCCACTGGTGGAACCTCTTCTAACCGGTTCGGTAGATTTGACGAACCGGTTCTACCGAATAGGTGCAAACTGGTAGGAGCCCATCTCTGGAGTCGGGGCAACTGGATGGAAATGAGTAATTACTGGCCAGATACCCTTCCTGATGCAGCAGATTTCTTTTTATGGGAGAAATATCTGCCGCTACCTAGTATTGAACTGTCCACCTTCCAAATGGGAGGTGAGAGTCTTCACCACTAGGCTGCCACACCAAAATGTAACACATTTTTAAAAATGGTTAAGATCTTTCCAGATCCTTCTAGGGGAACTTCTATGATCCTATAGAAAGATTCGGACACTCCTTTAGTTTATATCTCTATAATACTATACAACTGGCTTCTGTAATTAGATATTTGGCAAGGATTCCAAAACTAAATATAATTAGACCTGATTTTGCTTATGAATGGCCTAAGTCAACATGGAAAAGATAGATGGCTCGCCAATTCCTTTTGATTTATTATGCAGTGTCAAGAATCTGCTTGAAATAAGTCACAGCTTTTAACTGTACTGCAACTGGACTTACACAGATGAAGCCATGGATTTAAACTGTCTGCTTCATCAGAGACCATGTCAAGTTCTTTCCAGGGTGAAACATAGCCAGTTTTCTCTCTTTCTCTCTAGACTTGGCTGGGATACGCTTAGTGAATATTTCACAAGGAAATAGAAACATGATGGCTGATTGTTAAACAGCCCAAGGAACCATTTTTTTCCCTTTGTCTTTGGGTTTAGTACACTTTCTTAGAGATTTTTTGGATGTGGATAGGACATTTGCTCTTATTGATACAATGAATATTGAATGCTTTGATCCAACTACTGGGGAAGAATGTCCTTAATTGCTGCAATAGAGGTTTTTTTTAAAAAAAATAGCATGCAATCCCTATATACACGCATATACATACATACACACACACATATGTATATGTATATGTATTATGTCACAACCCCTGGTATGCCCAAATATGGGAGGAAGCATACTGCTTCCTTTCTCTGTCTATCAGCTCACCCAGGAGACCATCCAGACAGAAAGCCATTATTTTTAATGTTGCCTTTTGTTACATTTGCGTTGCATTTGTGCTGATAAAGTCTCCCTTTATTTTTTTATCAGCACAAATGCAACATAGATGATAGATAGATAGATAGATAGATAGATAGATAGATAGATAACGATAGATAGATAGATAGATAGATAGATAGATAGATAGATAGAGATAGAGATAGAGATAGAGATAGAGATAGAGATAGAGATAGAGATAGAGATAGAGATAGAGAGATAGAGAGATAGAGAGATAGAGAGATAGATACACATACACGTACATACATACATACATACATACATACATTCACCCATACACATATATTACATACATGTATATTATTTACATATACTTTTTAATGACCCTGTAATTTCTTTTATCAGGGTGGAACTGAGCGTTTACTGGCCAGATGCCCTTCCTGACACCTATGCGCAGTTTGCAGCAGATGTTTTCTCTTTGCATTTTGAAAGAGAAACATCTGTCACTGTCCAGGATTGAACTCTCAACCTTCCAAGTGGGAGACAAGTGTCTTCACCTCTAGGTCATTACGCCCTTCACATATACATCTTAATTATAGTGTGTGTGCCCATGTGTATTGTGTATAATATATATAATGAAATAATTTATAATTGCTGATAGATAGATAGATAGATAGATAGATAGATAGATAGATAGATAGATAGATAGATAGATAGATAGATAGATATACAGATGATAAAATAAAATGAAAGAAACCTCTTTATTCTTTCCAAACCAAAGAAAGTTGCAAAAAAGTTATGTAAAGTGGCTTAGAACTTTATCCATCTGTTCAGTTATGGTTGGCTAGGGAATTCTGGGAGTTGAAGTCCACAGATTGGATAAATTGCCAAGGTTGGACAACCCACCCTAAGCAAAGCCCAACAATGGTGCCCCTCAATGAAAGTGAAGCTCTCACACCACAAGATAGAAACAAATGAGATATCTGAAAATATCTTCAGACCAGACTTTTAAACTTTAGTTGCTCACCGAGCCAAAGAAAACTTTGTTTAAAAATCCAATGTGTATTAAAGTTAAACTGCAGACAAGGAAAATTACAAGAAAAAAATGGCAGTGAAAAATTTAAGGGCATGATAGCTAGGGAACAAATTCTGTGCCCCCCCCCCGCCCTTTAATTGGTGCCCTAAGCACATGCTTATTTTGCTTAATGGGTAATCCAGGGTTGATACATATCTAATGTTGCAATGTATATTCCAAAACCATAGGGATTTTGCCACATTGCTGTGATGCTACTGTGGTTAATCAGAACCTTTGTGGGCACCCACATTTACTGCATCAAAGATGAACTTGTAGTTCGTCTTCGTCAAGAATGGGCTATTTCCTTTTGCCAAAGTTTTATATATTTATATATATTTATATATTTACTAGCCAATAACCCGGCGTTGCCTTGGTATTTATTTATTTATAGGAGGGAAATGTCCGGACCAAACATAATTTCTAATGTTGGATTTTCCCCCTAACCCGAGGGAGCCCCCTTGTGGAGTACTGTGAAGCCGTTACCATGGCAACTCCACTGCCCTGTTCAGTAGAAGCCATTTTGTGGCAGTACAGTAGAAGCCATTTTAAGGCACAACAAGCTGTATCTTAACAGAACACACACCCTGAGGGGTGTTAGGGGTGTCTTACCCCCACCCCCACAGTATTTGTTTCCAGAGAGTAAGTCATCTGTGTACCAAGTTTGGTTGAAATTGCTCGAGGCGTTCCAGAATTTTATATATATATATATATATATATATATATATATATATATATATATATATATATATATATATATATATATATATATATATATATATATATTGCTAACTTATTTTAGTATCCAAGAGTCATAGGGGGCATGGCCAATGGAGACACGATGTGATAGGATCAGCAAGGTTAAGACTTTTGAGTCCCCTTGAGAGATCTGAGGAAGGGATTTTACTGTGTTGTTCGTCTATATGTCTTCAAGTCAGAGATTGATTGCTCCCGGTTCGGCCCGGTTCAGCCGAACTGGTAGTGGAGTACAGGCCCGGGTCACAGAACCGGCAGTGACCCAGGCCTGCCATGCCCCTGAAACGGTTCCCTCACCACCACTGGGCCACTGCCATTGTGGTTTTTAGTGACTGCGCATGCGCGAAGAACAATTTACATTGAACAGAGCACACGCGTGCAGCACACGTGTTGTGAACTGGTAGTTAAACTGACAGCACCCCACCCCTGCTTCAAGTCCTGGCAATGACATACATTCAGACAAACCTGCATGAGTTTCATGGCAAAATTTTCAGAAGTGGGTCACCTTAGGGCAGAGGAGGGGAGCAGGGAGGGGTAGGGAGGAGAGACAGAGAATAATACAAAAAGAGGCTGAAAAAAATGGGGTCCAGAACAGCTACAAGTAGGTGAGTTAAACTTCCGTGCAGAACAACTTAAAGGGACTTGTTCTGTTTAGCCTAAAGAAGGGAAGATTAAACGGAAACATGATCCTCAAAGATTTTATGATTCTGTTGCTTGCCACAGCCATGCTTCCTCGTCTATTCTTCCCATGACAAGGGGCTCAGGCACAGGAAATGCGGATTTTTTTTTTAAAAAAAAAGCCTTTTTATCTATGTGCAGGATTGTCTTTCGTCGTGCACACTATATACACAAACTTCTAACTAATGGTGGAGAAATCAGAACTTGGAAGGATGTTCAAAGTGCTTCAAAAGAGTTGACGTGTTTATGGGGATTCATGAAGGACTGTGCCAAGCCATTCTCAAGTTTGAAAGTTAGCATTATTAACATTACGTATCATTGACTGCCTACTGCCCAAAGGCCTGACCTGGCCATTCATAAACTAGAGCTTGAATTATGTACTATAAAAATAGAACAAATTGAAGGTCAAAAAGTGTTAAACTGAAATTAGAAAGAGGGAGAAAAAAAGTCAAACTCTAGAAAAGCCTGAACACCTGAGTAAAATATCTGAAAAATAACAAAAACTGGATTTTAAAGTCTTCCATTCCAGAGACTGCAATAAAACTCTCTTTTTACGACCCTGTAATCCAGTGGTGGGTTCCAGGCGATACGCCCTGGTATGGGTGTACCGGTGGTAGCTTGGAGCAGCAGCCACCGTACCGGAATGGTGGCTCATTTAGCCCACCCGCCCGCATTCCTTACTGCTTTTTGATGCAAATGGGCCAATTGCACATGCAAGCACAGCGTGTGGCACCCGCAGGACCTCCGCCGAGCAGCTGGGTGTCACAGGGCAGTGGCATGTGCCATGAGGACGCCTGGCCCAGTCGCAGCGTACCAGTTGCGATGGGATCTGTAACCCACTACTACTGTAATCTACTTAATTCAGGCAAGAGTTGGGGCAACTGGATGGAGCTGAGTATTTACTGGCTGAATGCTCTTCCTGATGCCTACATGGAGTTTGCAGCAGATATTGTGCCTTAAGAGAGAAACAGCTGCCGCTACCTAGGATTGAACTCTCAACCTTTTGAGTGGGAGGTGAGTATCTTCACCACTAGGCCATCGTGCCACTCATTCAGGAGATTACAATGCAGTGCTACAATTTGCTATCTTGCCAACAGCGTCAGCCAGTACAATCTATAGCCAGGAGCTAACCACTGAAATGGTCCTCATATCTTCTGGTCACCTATCTCAAATGATTTGATGAAGAGATCTGGAAAAGGAGGTTGAAAGGGTCACCTTAGCCTCTGCGCTGATATATATCAGACACAAGTATCTTTCAGAAATTCTGGCTCCATTCCCCTGAAAACTTAGAGCAAGATCCATGGCTTACAGCTGAATGGAGATCTTTTATAAATTTCCCATGGAGATCTCTGCATGTTAAGTACAGAATGTCCAATAGCAGTTTTAGCTTTACCATCTAGTGGTGTCACTTCAAATTTACCTTTTCCTAGATGGTCTTCAAAAGATAATTATAAAAACAATCACAGAAAATGCTGGATCCTGTCCAATCAATGGTATCCCATCCTTTTTTTTTTTTTTAAGAAAAGTAAAGGTAGCAGGGAATCAAGGAAGTACCAACTCAGACAAACAATAAAATAGTAAATAACAGTCTAATTAAGGAACTACCAAGAATGCTGCCATCAACACTGGCAGGACAACGATTCATAAGCAGAGAGCAAACCCTATTCCTTTCCAACAGTTAATTATTATGTATTTATATATTTATGTATTTATTTATGTACCTATGTACCTATGTATCGATGTATCGATGTATCGATGTATCGATGTATCAATGTATCTATGTATCTACGTACCTACGTACCTACGTACCTACGTACCTACGTACCTACGTACCAATGTATCTATGTATCTATGTATCCATGTATCCATGTATCTATGTATCTATGTACCTATGTACCTATGTACCTATGTACCTATGTACCTATGTATCTATGTATTTAATTAGTTAGCTAGCTAGCTAGCTAGCTAGCTAGTTAGTTAGTTAGTTAGTTAGTTAGTTAGTTAGTTTGTCAAACATATGAGATAACAGGTATAAGTATAAACATGGACATGAACACAGGAAATGGGGACAAATAAATGGGGACAATAGGACAGGGACGGTAGGCACGCTGGTGTGCTTATGCACACCCCCTTACAGACCTCTTAGGAATGGGGTGAGGTTCACGCTAGACAGTTTAAGGTTAAAGTTATGGGAGTTTGAGGATGTAACATCAGAGTCAAGTAGTGCATTCCAGGCATTTACCACTCTGTTGTTGAAGTTGTATTTTCTGCAATCAAGTTTGGAGCGGTTTACCTTGAGTTTGTATTGATTGTTTGCCCATTTATTATTGCAGTTGAAGCTGAAGTCGTCATTGACAGGTAGGACATTGTAGCAGACAATTTTATGCACTACGCTTAGGTCAGACCTTAATCGGCGTAGTTCTAGGTTCTCCAAAATTTCAAGCCTGGTGGCATAAGGGATTCTATTGGGGCAGAGGAGTGGAGGACTCTTCTCGTGAAATACCTCTGGACTCACTTGATTGTATTAACGTCCAATATACAGTGTGGATTCCAGGCAGATGAGCTGTATTTGAGAATTGGTCTGACAAAAGTTTTACAAAAAGTTTTGTATAAGTTTAGTTAGGCAATGAAACGTCTGACAAAAAAAAAATTGTAGTTCAATCCTGAGCTACAAATATTCTTTTAAGATAGGCATTGAGGCAATGGTCAACCATTGCCATATCATCACCAAAATAATTACATGGGCACAATGACATCACAAACCACCAAGCACAATTAAAAGGATTTTATTACCATACTCTATTCTTTAAATTAATCAAGGAAGCAGCTACTGTTTTTTGCAAACCACCAAATTGTTTGCTCTTATCCTGGGGTACCCTATTTCGGGGACAGTGAATTGGAGAACCTTAAAAAGAAAGTGATTGCTAAAACGTTGAATTTATGTTTACTGACAAAGAAATAAAGGGAGACTAGTATAGATTTATTTCAAGCTATTTAGTTCTCATCAGCTAGCCATACCCTTCTGGGATTCAAACCCAGGCTACTTGCATATTAGGTAGATGTATTAACCTCTAAGCCACTGGGTCTCCTTGCTTTGTTAGCTATACCAGGGAAGAGATCAAGTGGTTTGTCCGGTGAGACCAGTCTATCAGGGCAACTTGGTCTACCCAATTATGCAGGGGTCAGCTTCAAAATTTTTAGCAAGGGGTTCTCTGCCCGGTTGCTGGGTGGGCATGGATATGGTGGACGTGGCCTAGTCGGCCTCCTGCAATATGGCAGGGGGAGCGTTTTTGCCCTCCTCGGGCTCCGGAAGCTTTCCTTGAACCTCTGGGAGAATGAAAATGTCCTCCCCAGGCTCCAGTGGCCCTCTGGAGGCCAGAAAGGCACCCATTTCCAGTCTTTCGGTAGGCCTGTTTTTCGCCCTCCCCGAGCTTCCGCGTGCACCCTGCACTTACCTGCACCCAAAATGGGACGCATGGGAATTCCTGGGAGGGGTGGGGCAAGTGGGCAGGGTCAGGCAGGATTTGGGGGTTCCCCAAACTGCCCAGAATCATAGCTAGAGGTTCCCCTGAGCCTCTGCAAACCCCCAGCAGCCCACCCCTACAATTATGGGATGGAGAAAATGGAAGCAGTATGCTCTGTCCCATAACTGGGTAGACCAGTTGTCCTGAAAGACACTTAGGGGTTGCTAAAAGTTGGCAACTTGATGGCACAGGATCAATCAATCAATCAATATTTGGGGCTTGACTAATGCTCTGTTACTTTTATCTTTCTTTAGTGAGGAATGATACTGACTTAAACAACTACTGCCAATGGGTTTTCTCGAGTCATTCTGACTCTTGGACTAAGTCTACTACAAGAGTAAAGCATCCTCCACTAAAGACAAATTTACTGAGATCTTTTAACCTTTGCGTCAGCCTATGCGATGAATTCTTGCATTAGCCAAAATAAAGTCTGATGGTATCTCATCCTTCCATTTGTTTCATCAAGCATGCCAAGAAAATTACATCTGAAGCTCTGTCACCATTGGAAGATGCAAAGATAGAACACGAATGTTTTAAAGGAGGCCACACACCTTTTCAGATCTCCAAAGAACTATTCTCCTTAGTTGAATCCGCTTTTGGCGTTCGCTCAGCTACAAGAAGACAGTTCTCAACGGTTGTTTCTGGGGAATATAAAGCCTGTTGAAAAGGCTTTCCTTCTAATATATGAGGTCTTAAATTGGATGCGTGACGATTCCTACTGAAAGATCTCTGCTCACTCAGCTACTTTTAGAGACCTGCATGCATTTAGCACCATAATCTAAAACGGATTTGTAACTGTGTTCAGCAGGATATGCTTATCAACAGTTTTAGGCTTGGATTTTCTGCCGTACTGTGAGCATGCTCCAAATTTTAATTCAGCAGAAGGGATTCATTTGGATGTACAGAAATGTTGGCAAAACAGTAACAAATACACACTTACCAATGAGTAGGCCTGGATCAGACTCTAGAAAGAGTGCAGAGAAGAGCAACAGAGATGATTAGGGGACTGGAGGCGAAAACATATGAGGAACTTCTGGTTGGGCCGTTGGGCCATTTTCTGCCCTCCCTAGGCTCCGGAGGCTTTCCGGAAGCCTAGGGAGGGCAAAAAATGGACCAATGAACAAACCGGAAGTTTGTTCCCGAACGTCTGGTTGGGCCATTGGGCCGTTTGTCACCCTCCCCAAGCTTCAGGAAAGCCTCCGGAGCCTAGAGAGGGCGAAAAATAGACCTAAAGGCTGAACCGGAAGTTTGTTTCTGAAGTTCTGGTTGGCCCCGTTGGGCCTGTTTTTCACCCTCCCCAGGCTCTGGTGGCTTTCCTGAAACCTAGGGAGGATGAAAATGTCCTCCCCCAGCCCCCTCGCCAAGGCCGTTTTCGCCCTCCCCAGGTTTCAGGAAAGCCTCCGGAGTCTGGGGAGGGTGAAAATCCCCCCCCATGTGGGGATTGCTCGCCCATGCACGAGTGGGGGGGTCACTGGTGCATGCGCAGGTAGGTAGGCACATGCACTCCCGATAGAGAATGCACACACAGTTTTGTCACTGGTATAGGGTTTCCTGCCTGAGCAGAGAGTTGGACTAGAAGACCTTTATGTTCTCTTCAAACTATGATACCCTGGTTTGTTCTGGTCTCGTCTCGTCTCATCTCTCATCTTGTCTCTTCTCATCTGTTAGACTATAATGGCTTGTAAGTTTACACTCTGGGGTGTCCTCTTCTTTTACCCTAAACTCTGAATTTATATACATGAAAACTGCATGCATACACATCCATATACTCAACATAACAATGCAGAGGAGATGCATTATATAAGTTAGTAGGATAACATCTGTTGCTCACCAGGATGCAACACACACAGTCCCTACAACCTTACAACACAACAGTGAGTCTTGAGTGTAAAAACCATGCCGTCAGAGGCCCATTTTTAAGATATCCAGGTAGTCCACAACTTATGACAGCAATGGAGCCTGAAAATTATGGTTGTCAGTGATAAAGCAGGTCATCATATAACCAACCCAACTTTGCGAACATTTTTTGCAGCTTTCATTAAGCAATCACCATGGGGGTTAAATGAATCTACGGTCATTAAGCAAATCCATTGTTTGCTATTGGGAGGTTTTCACGAAAACCAGAAGTAAATTCCAATGCTGTAAAAATTGTCAAAATGTCGTCCAAAATGTTTTCAATAGTGGTCACACGACCACAGAATACTGCAAATGATCTGACAGGGTTGCTGAGCTCCCGAAATGGGGTGACTTCATGGGGTGCAGCTGTTGAAACATTGGGGCCAGGTCAGAGGTGGTATTCAGCAGGTCTGACCAGTTCTGGAGAACTGGGAGCAGAAATTTTGAGTAGTTTGGCGAACCAGTAAATACCACCTCTGGCTGGCCCCGCCCCCATCTATTATCTGCCTCCCGAGTCCCAGCTAATCGGGGATTTTGCAGTAATCTTCCCCTGCCACTTCCACCAAGCCACACCCACAGAACCGGTAGTAAAAAAATTGTAATCCCACCACTGGACTAGGTCATAAGGATTTGGGGGGTGGGTCCTTCACAGGGGTGGGATTCTACCGGTTCAGACCAGTTTGGGTGAACTGGTAGCTCCGACCATCAGATGGGAGCGAACTGGTTTGCTCTGACGATAAAGTGGGCCTACCCGTCCGCTCCTGCGCTTAAACTCACCTATATCTTCTCAGCTGAGTCGTGCAGCTGAGCGGATTTCCGTGCCTCAACTGTTTTGCTCCCCAGCAGTAATGCAGAAGGCGCTTTTTCTCAAAACTGCACATGCACACACAGCGTGTGAGGCACGCGATCACTGAAACAGTTATTCAACCAATAGGATCCCACCACTGGTCCTTTGTAATTTTGAACAGTAGCTAAACTATATTATCTTCCTCTAAAAGATAATACAAAATTTCCCCAGGAATATCTGAAAGTCTCCAAAGCACAAGTCTTTCCCCCCGCCACACACAAACACACACACTAATCTCCTTTGCAGACATGAAACACTCATTTACTCACAACCACCAGACCGAGAAAAATTAACATCTGGCGGAAAAAGACTTCATCATTAATATTGTTCGACCCCTGATTGGATAAACACAAGGTTTTTCATCACAATCCATATTAGCAAAGATTTCACTATTTTTCCATCATTAGTTGGATAAATCCAAAGCCTGATAATGTAAGTTTTTTTTCCTGGGTTAAGCCAAAAATCACACACAAAGTCCATCGTATTAAGCCGAGAATTAAAAGTATCCGCTAAAACACTTCTGACTTCTGAGCATAACCATTTCCTGGAAAAATCTGGGTTAGAGAGCTGTCAAAACAGCAACCAATCAACACAAAGCCCACAAAACTAATGACCAATCATGCTGTCAAGAAACTTTTAAATCCAATGTTCTATACCAGCGGTTACCAACTGGTGGTCCGTGGACCACTGGTGGTCTGTGAGAAAAATTTGGTGGTCCGCAGAAAAATTATTTGCAATTTTTATATTGCAATAAATCTGAAGTCTTCAAACTACAGCCCCTAGGCTGGATACGTGCAATGAACATTTGTGTTGTGCCAAAAAGTCTCCTACTTCAGGATCTTTCTGTGTGGGTTGGAGGGGGGGCAGAAATTCTGATTTGGGGTCTGCTTCAGGCTTCCGGTGTGGGGCTTTGGGTGAAGGCTGGAGGAAAGTGCCGCTGGTGGCGAAGAGCCAGAGAGCCTTGTTCCAGTGGTGTGGAACTGGCTGACCATCTCAGGCCGCTGAGCCTCCAGGCACTGGTATCTGGCCTTGCACTCCCGCAGGTTTCCCCTCTGCTAGGAAAGCCTACGCTCGTAGTCCTCACTGAGGTGCTTCTGCTGAGTCTCCTTCTTGGTCAGATCCAATTTGAACTGAGCCAGCTGTTTTGCCAACTCTTTCTCGTGGTGGCTGCTTAGCTCCAACAACTGCTTCCTGTTGGGGCCCAAGGAGCCTGGGTGGGGAGGCGAGGAGTGGCTGGGAGGGGAGGGTTAAGTAGAGGCTGGCGAGGCCCCCCCCCTTGACATGAGTGACATCAAGTTGGTTACGCCCACCCAGTCACATGACCAATTAGCCATGCCCATACAGCCGGTCATTAGGTGGATCGTATTAGTGGACCACGGGATTTAAAATTACGAATTTAGTGGTCCCTGAGGTCAAAAAAGATTTTCACAACAATGGCCAACTTTTTGGAATCCATCATTTACATAAGTAATGGCCAGACTTCCCTCTCAGTGTTGTGAGGCTTTTTTTTCTCCTTGCAACTATAGAATTTTTATTTTAAATAGGCTTGTTTAATCCTTATCGTAAAAGGATTGTTTATTTAAAACTGTTTAGTATGTGAATTCATTTCTTCCCTCCCTCTTTTTCTGTATACAAAAAGAGTGGAGAGGGAACTAATGCAAAACAATGTTTATTTAACTATTCTACTTTTTTTATTACCAAATGTCATGCTGTTGTAGTTTACGACACACTAACATTTTAAACAATGAAAATGCTCACTAAATCACAGCAATTAAAATATGGAATACTAAAGCGATAAAACGATAATAGAACAAAGTTAGCTTCCTGAGCAATTAAAAGGTTCTAAATAAACATGGGAAGAGACTTTTCTCTGGAAAAGAAGCTATGAAGCAAGGGAAGTTAAGAAGAATTTCAATTCCCCCACTGTTGAAGTTTGACGGAACAGATGAGGCATGAGGCAGCTGAGGTAAGCAAACAGCTATTTATTGAATAACAGCAACAGTCAACTATATACAGATAGAGTTCAGCACCTCTGAACTCTATGAGGACCTGCAGCCGGTCGTAAGTCGAGGACTTTAGGACCGATCGCAAGTCGAGGACTTAGCACCCACCCCACCCCCTTTATTCTCTGGAGGTATTGTCTTCCTCCGAGCACTGAAGTAAATGCATTAGTTTAATATAGTCTCTGCTCGTGAACTATCTGAACAGGTAGGACTTTCACCCAGAGAGTGAGACAAATATCTCATTAAAATGATTTCCTAAGACGTGATAGGACTTGGTTGAAGAGCCATATCAGAAGTGACAAGGTAGGTTTACATTCATAATTCTTCTGGGACGTAAGCTCAGGGGCATCAGGTAGAAGAAAATTGACATGCAGACCAATTAAAACCCATTCACAGTTATGGTGAATGGTGAGATGGGAAAACTGAATCAGTGTTGTAGGAAGTTAGCACCCAGCCCTCTCCTAGAAGAATGAAATATTCCAGGAAATATTAAAAAGGCAGAATATTATACCTCCCTGGATGAGAAAAGGAGAAACATGCTCTTACAAAGCAGCCCCCACCTTTGTAAATAGAAAGACTGGGCCATCTTATCTACAACACAAAAGGCCGTCAGCTCCAGGATGATGGGTTTATCTCTCAGGGCAAAACCATTCAGCCCCAAAAGGAAATTGCCCTTCATTGAATCACCCAGCAAGATTCCACCAGGCCTGGGATTCAAGGCATCCTACAAAGTTAATTCTGCATGGCCCCATGGGAGTCTGACAACCAATAAGAAAGCATGTGTTACACAGGAACAGGAAGCTCTAAGACAGGGCCTAAGAGAGGAGATAGATATGGGGTGGGTTCCAGATTCCGTTCCAACCAGTATGGTTGGAACAGCCCTGGAGTCACCCACATGGATGTGCACGACGCACGCATGCATTGTAGCTGCAAACAATGCTTCCGCAAGCCTCCGCGATGCTCCAGCTGCTCGGCGGAGCATCGTGCAGGCTTTACACGTGCCATGTGCTTGCGTGGAAGCACCAAAAGCTCAAAAACACAGTAAGGAGCTCGGGCGGACAGGTGGGCCCTCCAGAGCACCATACAAGAACGGTACCCGGTGCTCCGGGCAGGCTCCGGTATGGCTGTACCGGGGTGTATCACCTTCAACCCACCACTGAGATAGAAGGATGGATGGATGGATGGATGGATGGATGGATGGATGGATGGATGGATGGGTGGGTGGGTGGGTGGGTGGATGTATGGATGTATGGATGTATGGATGGATAGATAGATAGATAGATAGATAGATAGATAGATAGATAGATAGATAGATAGATAGATAGATAGATAGATAGATGCTCTTTTTTGCCCAGGACCTCAAGATTAAAGATTAGAAAGATTAAACCATCTTTCTAAGCAATCTCCATTTTTTTCCAGTGTCTTTCTTCTCACTTAGAACTGAACCCAGATGGACATTTCTTCCAACAGTGTCATGCATGGAAATGAAACTGCACCAGTATTCATGGAAACCATTTTGAGAAGTTTTGAAAATGTTCAGTGAGGAAAAGCTGCCAAAAAAGCCAACACACTTCTAGGCTGCATAAACAGAGGGATAGAATCAAGATCACGTGAAGTGTTAATACCACTTTATAATGCCTTGGTAAGGCCACACTTGGAATACCGCATCCAGTTTTGGTCGCACCGATGTAAAAAAGATGTTGAGACTCTAGAAAGAGTGCAGAGAAGAGCAATGAAGATGATTAGGGGACTGGAGGCTAAAACATATGAAGATCCCTCTCTAAAGCACCTGAGGGTAGGACAAGAAGCAATGGGTGGAAACTAATCAAGGAGAGAAGCAACCTAGAACTAAGAAGTAATTTCCTGACAGTTAGAACAATTAGCTATTGGAACAACTTGCCTCCAGAAGTTGTGAATTCTCCAACACTTGAAGTTTTAAGGGAGAGATTGGACAACCATTTGTCTGAAATGGTATAGGATTTCCTCCTGAGCAGAGGGTTGGACTAGAAGACCTCCAAGGTCCCTTCCAATAAATAAATACCCGGGCAACGCCGTGTTATCAACTATTATAATATAACTCATAATGTCTGAGCCCGGCCAACTATTGCATGTTTAAAAGATTGTGGTTAAGAAAACCAAGGTTGCTATTATCTATAAATGAAGTTATTGTCTTAGTATATTGCCTACTGTCCACATTAAATACCAACAAGTCTCTATGCCTTTCCTAGTTCTACCTAAGTACCAAAGACTAAAATTCAGAGGTGTCAATAAAATTGGGGGTCAAAACAGTCAAGATGGCAGGTCCAAGCTCTCTCTCAATTTTACACATGTTGCACATGCAATGCATGAATAAAATGAGTGGAGTTTGACTTATGGCTGTAACCACTATTCTGACTACTTTTTATCACTTGCACCCCTGCTAAAATTTGTATATTAGGAATGGAAAACATGCACTTAAAACAAAATTGGGTTTACTTGACTAAAACTGTCTCTTTCCCAAGAACCTAAGAAAAACCACCTGTAACTTTGCATTTAAAAAACAAACAAACCACCAAATGCAAATCTACACGTAAATTCATTGTCACTAGTGACACAATTAATCCAGTGGTTGAAATTCCCCATTTTGGCTAACCAACAGGAAAGAAACTGGACTAAGTTGTGTGTTTCCCCTAGTACGATACTCAATTTTATTGTGTGCTTGGGACCGCATTCCATAAGTAACAAGTTAAGAGACAGTTGACTTAAATGACAAATGCATCAGTCATCATAAGAAGGCAATAAAGATTAATAGAGAAATAACATTCCTTGATAATCTGTGCATTAACGTAAACCCAATGGAAATATCTGGACGTACAACAAAGTTTCAAAAATACGTTTGTCCCATCTGGGACTTTCCAGATGTATTAGGAACACAGGTAGACCCCAATTTACAATCACAATTGACTTTTCTGTTGCTAAGCGAGACACCTGTTAAGTGAGTTTTGCTCCATTTTACGACCTTTCTTGCCACCACTGTGAAATAAATCGCTGCAGTTGTTAAATTGGTAACATGGTGATTAAGTGAATCTGACTTCCCAATGACTTTGCTTTTGATAAGGTGATCACATGACCCTGAGATGCTGCAACAGTCATAAGTATGAACCAATTGCCAATCATCTGAATTTTGATCATGTGACCTTGGGGATGATTGCAAGTGTGAAAAATGGTGATAGTATATTTGTTTTTCAGAGTTGTTGGAACTTTGAATAGTAATAACACTTAGACTTACAGTATATACCGCTTCACAGTGCTTTACAGCCCCCTCTAAGTGAATTTACAGAGTCAGCACAATTGCCCTCAACAATCTCAGTCCTCATTTTACCCATCTCAGAAGGATGGAAGGCAGAATTAACTTTGAGCCTAGTGAGATTCAATCTGCCAAACTGCAGGCAACCAGCAGTCAGCAGAAGTAGCCTGCAGTACTGCACTCTAACCACTGAGCCACCTCTGTTCATATGGTCACTAAATGGTCACTAAATGAATGGTTGTAAGTCAAGGACTACCCATATAGCCCACTGCCTTCTCAGCCAATAGGACAGTTGCCACTATGCCTCCTCTATGCTCTGAATTGAGTATCAGTATCAGTGGTGAAATTCAAATTTTTTTACTACCGGTTCTGTGGGCATGGCTTAGTGGGCATGGCAGGGGGAAGGATCCTGCAAAATCCTCATTCCCTCCTCACTCCTGAAGGAAGGATATTGCAAAATGTCCATTCCAGAGGTGGGTTCCTACCAGTTTGCACCTATTCAGTAGAACCGGTTTGTCAAACCTACCAAACCGGTTAGAAGAGGTTCCACCAGTGGACTCGGAAAGCAGGCAACACCACAGAAGAGGGTCCAAATTTTTTTGAAACCCACCACTGGTCCTTGGATATGATTATTCTACACTATCATGCTCATATTTATAAAACTCAGTGCCTCTGTGAAAGGTAAGGATGACTACTGCGTTTGTGGTGCAATCAGAACATTGTGTGTGTTGAAGTTGTTTTAACGCAAACCAAAGATGCCTTTTAAAAAACAAGTTTACATCATATTCTTATGCAGGCCAGTGCTGTGTGTGAGGGAATTTAAGGTGGTTCTGACAAGTGTCGTCGGCATCTTCATATCCGGTCACATAGGCGGCAAGCCACTCCCATCCGGTCACATGGGTGGCAAGCCACTCCCACAAAGGAGGCCACACCCACAGAGTAGGTTCGAACAATTTTTGAAACCCACCACTGGTCCATCCCCACCCTACTCTGGGGCCAACCAGAGGTGGTATTTGCCGGTTCTCTGAACTACTCAAAATCTCCGCTACTGGTTCTCCAGAACCTGTCAGAACTTGCTGAATTTGACCCCTGATCAGTATGTTACTATTAATGGAAAGAAGGGGGATAAAGAAAAGGAATTTTTTTATCACTCTATGAATACTGAGTACCACCGTAAACAAGGAAAGAGAGAGAGAGTAACTAGCTTGTAAAAGCACAACCCCAACCCCCTGTGGACTTGCAATCCACAAGAAAATTGCTGTGTTTTTTGGAGTATAAGTCACACCTTTTTCCCTCAAAAAAGAGACTGAAAATCTGGGTGCTTCTTATACACTGAATACAGCATTTTTTGCCTCCCGAAACCGCACCCCCTTTGCAAAAAATGGCTGTGCATAGCTTTTAGGAGCCTTGCAGAATACTCCTGAGGGCTGGGGAGGGCAGGAATGAGCGAAAAATGGGTCATTTTTTGCTCATTCTGCCCCCCACCCCACCCCTCAGGAGCACTTTACAAGCCTCTTAAAGACTATGAATGCCCTTTTTTGAAAAAAAAATGGGTTCTATTTCATGAAAAACGGGTCGCTTTGGGGAAGTCTGCAGAGTGCAAAAACTTTTTTTTTAATTTGCCTCTTCAAAACCTTGGTGCACCTGATACTCTGGTGCGTCTTATACTCTGAAAAATACAGAAGTTATTCTCTATAATCCTGTTTCCTTTAAAGCTTCTTTCACAGAGAGATTATTTGCCAAATTTAATAAGATTGCTCATAAGCTTAAAAGGATTCATGTTCCAACTGCTCCTCTAAATGCTCTTTTCAGGCTTAATTGATTTTTTTTTATGTGGGCAGATAAAAGTATTTTATCGGAAATCACTGTGGCTGTGAAATGCATATTCTTTCTGTAATCTGCTGGGACGTTATATTATCACAACTGGTCCAGACTGAACACTTCTAACAAACACTGCTTGGGTTCACACACATCATTTTTAGCCTTCATTTGTTGAACTGTGGTTTATTGGCTGGACCACGTTTGGGTGGATTCATACAACACACTAAGCTCTAAATCACAATTTAATAAACCACTGTGTGGGGTTCGTATAACATACCAAACCGAAACCATTTTTGTTAAGGGAACTGGATCTCAGCCCTAAACCATATTCTACAAGC
Source organism: Thamnophis elegans (assembly GCF_009769535.1). Taxonomy (NCBI): domain Eukaryota; kingdom Metazoa; phylum Chordata; class Lepidosauria; order Squamata; family Natricidae; genus Thamnophis; species Thamnophis elegans. The sequence continues at coordinate 66,137,970 of NC_045548.1, forward strand.
CACAATGGTGTATTCACAGATTGTAGTAGCAGGCCCAAACCAAACAAATTGCATTATGGCTTAGCAGAACGAGGGGATTTAGCCAATGGTGCATGTATTCATTATATCTGGATTTCTTTTAAAGAAATCTCTATTTCACTTTTATTTTTATAAATAACTCAAGGCAGTAAATATTTCCAGTACAGCCCCACACCTCCTCCTGTTTTCCCCACCACAACAACAACCCTGTGAGGTGGGTTGGGCTGAGAGAGAATGACTGGCCTAAAGTCACCCAGCTGGCTTTCATGCCTAAAGTGGGACTAGAACTCACAGTCTCCTGGTATCTTTGTTTTCCTTTCACCATTAGACCAAACTGGCTCTTTGGATCTTTGACAGAACCAGTCCTAGAATTCAATTTAATAGTTAATTTGCATTGGAAAAATCTATTTATTTATTTATTATTTTATTTTATTTATTTTATTTACTGTATTTTTTGGAGTATAAGACTTTTTTTAACCTTTTTCCCTCAAAAAAGAGGGTGAAAATCTGGGTGTGTCTTATACACTGAATGCAGCATTTTTTGCCTCCTGAAACCCTGCCCCTTCACCAAAATGGCCATGCATAGCCTTTAGGAGGCTTTCAGAGTGCTCCTGGGGGCTTGGGAGGGCGGAAATGAGCAAAAAATGGCCTGGTTTTTGCTCAATTTTGCCCCCCCCCCAGCCCCCAGGAGCACTCTATAAGCCTCCTAAAGGTTATCCATGCCCTTTTTTGCCAAAAATGGGCCTGTTTTTGTGAAAAATGGGCCATTTTTTTTGTTCGTCCCCCCCCCTCCCAAGCACTCTACAAGCCTCCTAAAAGCTATTCATGTCCTTTTTGGGGGGAAAAAATGGGCCCATTTTCATGAAAAATGGGCCATTTTGGGGAGGTTTGCAGAATGCAAAAACTTTTTTTTTTTTTTTAATTTGCCTCTTCAAATTTTGCATTTTATACTCTGGTGCATCTTATACTCTGAAAAATATGGTAGTTACTTACTTACTTACTTACTTACTTACTTAATTCATCAAGCATGAATTAGATAACATATATGTATAAACATGATTATGAATACATGAAATGAAAACGAATACAAGGGAATGTTAGGACAGGGACGGTAGGCACGCTGGTGTGCTTATGCACGGCCCTTAAAGACCTCTTAGGAATGGGGTGAGGTCGACAGTAGATAGTCGAAGATTGAAGTTTTGGGGGTTTGGGGAAGAAACCACAGTGTCAGGTAGTGTATTCCAGGCATTGACAACTCTGTTACTGAAGTCGTATTTTCTGCTATCAAGTTTGGAGCGGTTTACCATAGGTTTGTATCTATTGTGAGTTCGTGTGTTGTTGTTGTTGAAGATGAAGTATTCATTGACAGGTAGGACAACGTTGGAGATACTTTTATGTTCTAGGCTTACGTAGGAGTGAAGATGGGGGAGTTCTAAGTTGTCTAAGCCCAAAATTTCAAGTCTGGTGGCATAAGGTATTCTGTTGCGAGCAGAGGAGTGCAACCTTCTCACAAGTCAATAAGGAAGCCAGATTCACTTAACAACCGGGTTACTAACTTATTGACTGCAGGGATTCACTTAATCACTGTGGCGAGAAAGATCATAAAATGGGGCAAAACACACTTAACAAATGTCTCAATGACAGAAATGTTCGGTTCCATTGTGGTTGTAAGTGGAGGACTACCTATAGCTCACAATCCACAGACGCAGGGGTGTCAAACTCAAGGCCCGGGGGCCAGATTTGGCCCACGGAATGCTTAGATCTGGCCCGCAGGACCACCCTGAAAACAGCAAAGGACCGGCCTGCAGTTCCTCTGCCAGGGAAAACAGAGCTTGAGAGGGCTGTGTGCGGCCCTCCCGAGCTTCATTTTCACTGGTGGAGGGCTGCAGGAGGCTGTCACAGCCGAAAACGGAGCTCGGGAGCCCATTTTCACTGGCAGAACGCTCGTGCTACCACAGGCACCCCCGACACAAGTGACATCAAGCTGGCCATGGCTACCTTGCCCATTCCTACTCCAGTCCCTCCCCCCAAAGTCAAACCCTGATGCGGCCCTCAATGAAAATCAAAATGGAACTGCTGCACACACAGAAAATAATTGATCCACTTCGTTGACTCAATCAAATATTTATGACCAAAATAATAAGAAAAAACAGAATTCCAAAATGCTGAAGCCTGTCCAAGCTCAGATTTTAACCTACAGATAATCCAGATAAATGCTTCATTATAAATCATGAAGGACCATCCTCTCTGATTAGACCAAAGGCCTCTCTATCTACTTATCCACAAAGGTCAACAAGATACCAACAAAACACCAAGCAACAGACCCAAATATCTTTCGTTTGCTCTAGTTCCCTAGCAACCACTGATTCATTAAACCAAACAGTTGTGATGGGTCAGTCCAAACACAGCCTACTATTGTATATTCAAACAAGTAGTATGCAAATACACCGAATATCTGTATTTATAAGGGAACAGTCCATATTTGCAGCTTCTCCTTTCACCTCTCCAATATTTTTTTCCCAAGCCGTTCCATTTACACATCAGGCTTATTCATAATTAATTGAGTTGCGGTTTGCTGAGTTGGACCAATTTTGAGGATTCACATGACACAAAGAACCAAAACGGCTGGATTTGCACATCGCTCTACCCTAAAATGGGCTTGCTACATGTAGTCATTGTCTTGTTTAAGTTTTCCCACAGAAAAGTATGTGAATAATTGGAAAAAATAATTGTCCATTGGAAAAATCTATCTCAAAACTACCTAAGAAGTCATCGTTAGTCTAAAACTAGGCAAAATATTGCAGATTTATGCTAGATATATTGAGATCTCAATATTATATGATATATGATATATCATAAAAGAGTTGGAAGGGACCTTGGAGGTCTTCTAGTCCAACCCCCTGCCTAGGGAGGAAACCCTATATCGTTTCAGACAAATGGCTATCCAACATCTTCTTAAAGACTTCCAGTGTTAGGGCATTCACAACTTCTGGAGGCAACTTCTGTTCCACTGATTAATTGTTCTAACTGTCAGGAAATTTCTCCTCAGTTCTAAGTTGCTTCTCTCCTTGATTAGTTTTCACCCATTGCTTCTTGTTCCACCCTCAGGTGCCTTGGAGAATATTTTGACTCCCTCTTCTTTGTGGCAAAACCTGAGAAGTTGATACACTGTTATCATGTCTCCCCTAGTCCTTCTTTTCATTAAACTAGACATACCCAGTTCCTGCAACCGTTCTTCATATGTTTTAGCTTCCAGGCCCCTAATCATCTTTGTTGCTCTGAAGCTTTAAAGTTCTCCAGAACACAACATTAGGCAATGTTTTTTCAAAAGGCAACTGGACTTTCCTGTTTTTTCCTTGAAGACGTTTCGCTTCTTATCCAAGGAACTTCGTCAGTTCGGATGGAATGGTGGAGGATGGAAGGATTTATATTCCTTGCAGTCATCTTGTTCATTAGAACTCTCTCAGCGAGTCATTGAGACCACTTGGAGGTTTATCTGTGCCCTCACACCTGAATAGTGCAAATGGGTGTGGAACCCTCTTGGAACTGCGGAAAGGACTGTGTTGTAAATTACAACACATAAATTAGAACACAATAATGAATGTGAAAACCAGTTATAAGTCACACCAGTGGTGGGATTCAGCCAGTTCGCACCTATTTGGGAGAACCGGTTGTTAACTTTCTAAGCAGTTCGGAGAATTGGTTGTTGGAAGAAATCTCCTTTTGGTTTTTTCCACTTTTACAGGGCTAATCCTGTAAGGAAGGCAGGAAGGAAACATTCTGGTGTTGTTTCTAGCCTAATCTTTATTGCCCTGCTTACAGAAACTGCGTCTTTGGTTAACCCTTATTACATTGTAACAGCTAAAGCGAAGCACCCATCGATGTGAGTGACTTTGAGTTGGCTACGCCCACATGGTCACATGACCACCGGGCCACGCCTACCCAGCTGGTCATTAGGACAGACAACCGGTTGTGAAATTATTTGAATCCCACCACAGATGCACACATATCCGTACACATACACAAAGTATGCTATACAAATTTGCTAAATAAATACACTATTACTATCCAGAATTCTGGGGACGAGACCTACCGATTGTTACACTTTCTCATCCCTTTCAAAGGTTCTGCAATCAGCTGGGGTTTTTTTCATATTTTTTTATATAACATATAAAAATTCAATTTCCATCAAACAGTGTGTGATCTGGGCACAATTGTTTTTAAGCAGTCCTAATCCACATATTAGTTATAGCGTTCATCACAATATTGTTGATAATATTATAATAATAATAATAATAATAATAATAATAATTTGGCAACAAACAAATGCAAGTATTAGAAATAACAACTGAGATGGTCAAAAATCGAGTTAAAAAGGTAAAGAATTGGACATCACCTGGAAAGGACCAATTACATGGTTTCTGGCTCAAATATCTGACCAGTTTACATGCAATATTGGCCAGGCAACTGAATGAAATTTTACAAAAGGGCCAAATTGATGAATGGTTGACAACTGGAAAAACATACTTGATTCAGAAAGATGCAACTAAAGGAACAACTGAAAACTACAGACCAATAACATGCTTGCCAACAACCTTCAAATTACTCACAGGCATTATTGCAGATAACATGATGGATTATTTGGAAACAAACAACATCTTGCCAGTAGAGCAAAAAGGCAACAAAAGAAGGAGCAGGGGCACAAAAGATCAGCTTCTAATTGATAAAATGATATTAGAAAATTGTAAGAACAGAAAAACGAACTTGAATATGGTCTGGATTGATTACAAAAAGGCATTTGACTCACTGCCACATAGTTGGATCATAAAATGCTTAGAAACAACTGGCATTAGCAAAAATATTACATCCTTTACTGAAAAGGCGATGAAACAATGGAGAACTGAGTTGGCGGTAGGGAATGAGATCTACGGAATGGTTAATATCAAGCGAGGAATTTTCCAGGGTGATTCACTTTCACCTCTTCTCTTCATCATCGCAATGATCCCACTATCAATAATCTTAAAAAAAATGAAATTAGGCTACCAAACAGCCAAAGAAGCTGAAAAAAATTCGCATTTACTATATATGGATGATTTGAAACTCTATGGAAAGTCAGAAATAGAAATCCAATCATTGACAAACACAGTCCGAGTATGCAGCACCGATATTTCAATGCAGTTTGGCATGGAAAAATGCGCTACTGTATCCATAAAAAGGGGCAAAATCACTGCATGTGAGGGAATTGAAATGCCCAATGGCCAATTAATTAAATGCAAAGAAAATGAAGCCTACAAATACTTAGGCATTCTGCAGTTGGATAACATCAAGCATGGAGAAGTAAAAACTATTGTCAGGCGAGAGTATACCAACAGAGTTAGGAAAATTTTGAAATCTAAATTGAATGGTGGAAATACAATCAAGGCCATAAATACCTGGGCAATACCAGTTATAAGATACACAGCTGGTATAGTTAACTGGACACAAGCTGATTTGGACCTTTTGGACCGAAAAACCAGGAAACTAATGACAATGCACTACAGTTTACATCCACGTGGTGATACTGATATACTATATCTGCCCCGAAAATCAGGTGGCAGAGGATTATTACAAGTGAAGCAAACAGTTGAAGAAGAAAAACATGCACTGGCTGATTATTTAAAAGAAAGTCAAGAACATCTATTAATCGAAGTAAAGAACAAAAATCTACTGAAGGCCCAACAGACAAAACAAGAATACAGAAAAGATGTGATAAAATCAAGAATGGAGAGTTGGCAGAACAAAGCACTGCATGGCCAATTTCTGGAAAAAATAAAAGATAAAGTGGACAGTGAACAAACTTGGTTATGGTTAACAACAGGTACATTAAAGAAAGAAACAAAGTCACTAATCCTGGCTGCGCAAGAACAAGCTATCCGCACAAATGCCATTAAGGCCAAAATCGAAAAATCCTCTGATGATGCCAGATGCAGACTTTGCAAAGAAGCTGATGAAACTGTTGATCACATACTCAGCTGCTGTAAAAAAATCGCACAGACTGATTATAAATTGCGGCACAATTCAGTAGCACAAATGATCCATTGGAATTTGTGCAAAAATTATAATATTAAAACAGCAACAAACTGGTGGGAACATCAGCCTGAAAAAGTCACTGAAAATCAGATGGTCAAGATCTTGTGGGATTTCCGTATACAAACAGACAAAATACTGGCGCATAATACACCAGACATCACACTGGTTGAGAAAAATAAGGTCACAATCATAGACATCGCAATACCAGGTGATAGCAGGGTCGCCGAGAAGGAACATGAAAAAGTCGCAAGATACCAGGACTTAAAAATCGAAATTCAACGACTATGGCACAAACCAGCAGTGATAATTCCAGTGGTAATTGGCACACTGGGTGCTATTCCAAAAGCACTGGAATTACATTTAAAACAGTTAAAAATTGACAAAATCACCATCAGTCAAATGCAAAAGGCCGCACTGCTTGGATCTGCACGCATATTACGAAAATACGTTACGACGTCCTAGGCTCCTGGGTGGGGCCCGACTAGTAACCAATGCCAAATCCGGCGAAACAACTGGCCGCTGTGATACAATTGTATAATAATAATAATAATAATAATAATAATACTTAACAAGCTCTTCTTTAACAAAGGAGATAAAAGAGGAAATGTTAAAGTGCAATCAGCTGATTTTCAGGACTCTAAAGTGGTAGGCATAAATTAAATTGTCCCAGCCCTTCTTGTTTTCAGGGGACAGTGCCTATCCAACCCCCAATTCTCCTCTCTAGCCATAAGAGAAGACAAATGTTGAATAGTAATGGACAGTGGCTCTTTGGGGTCCACTGTGAAGTCAGACAGGAGTCAGCTCCATTGTGTCTGAAGCCTGGAGAAGGCAAACCAAATGGGGGGTGGGGAGACCTCAGGATTAGAAACAATGAATAAGATACAGGCCTCTCCCCCCCCCCCCTTTCTGTTTCTCTCTCTGTCTCTCTGTTTCTCCGTGTCTCTCTGTTTTTTTCTCTCTCTCTTTCGGTCTGTCTCTGTCTCTCTGTCTCTCTGTCTCTCTCGCTCTGTCTCTCTGTTTCTTTCACTCTCTGTCTGTCTGTCTCTGTCTTTCTCTCTCTCTCTGTTTCTCTCTCTTTCTGTCTGTCTCTCTGTCTTTGTCTCTCTCACTCTGTCTCTGTTTCTTTCTCTTTGTGTCTGTCTGTCTGTCTCTGTCTGTCTGTCTCTCTTTCTGTCTGTCTACTCTGTCTTTGTCTCTCTCTCTTTCTGTCTGTCTCTGTCTGTCTGTCTCTCTCTCTCTTTCTGTCTGTCTCTCTGTCTTTGTCTCTCTCGCTCTGTCTCTCTGTTTCTTTTTCTCTGTGTCTATCTCTGTCTCTCTGTGTGTCTCTTTCTCTCTGTCTGTGTTTCTCTCTGTCTCTCTCTCTCTGTTTCCCTCTCTGTCTCTTTGTGTGTGTGTGTGTGTGTGTGTGTGTCTGTCTCTCTCTCTCTCTCTGTGTGTGTGTCCCTTTCTCTCTCTCTCAGAGAGAGAGAGGGTGGGAGGGAGAGCTTACATCATTTTTAATTAACTCCCATTGCAATTTAAATATCTTCTCTGAGTGTGCTTTTGCTTCCCTTGTGCAATCCCCTCTCCTTTTCACCTTAGGTGCACAAATGTACATACGCCATTGATAACCATGTCAAGTCTTATCACTTAGGCTGTATCTTTACTGTGGCCATAGTGATTCTTGCTGTCTCAGAAGCCTCCAGAAAACACCAACGCCGCCTCTGTTGATCCACAAATAGCCCCTCATTGTTCTCCTGATGGAAACAGGCTCCCTTTGATGGGGGGAAGCAAGGAGGGGGGGTGTTGATTATTTCAGGAAGCTCATTATTGAGAGAATCTTTCGTTCCCGTCTAGACATTCAGGCCTTGTTCCAGCATGTCAGTCACTCTCTCAACCTCAATGCACTTTTTTTTTTGTGGAAAAAGGGAAAAAATCAATTTAGAGCCCCTTCCTGCGTTGGGAGCAAGACTGTTGCAATTTCACAGAAAAACAGCAAACACCGATGATTCCAAAGGAAAATGAACTTGACTTCCCTGCTAATTAAGGATCCCTTTAAATTGGTTGTAAATTGGGGGAGAGGAGGGGGATAATTCCATTGACTCTCAGCGATTTGAGCAAATCCAATTTTTCAGGAGACTTGCTTTGATGACCATATCTTGGTTCCCAATTAAAGCAATAACTAAAAACAGAAGCGTAGGATTAGCATCTTGGGCACAAATATGAACTTCCAAGTGAAATGACCCATAGAGTTTTCATCTCACATTTCAAGGAGACCTTAGGAACAGGCAATCTCAGGGCCACCCATCTTCCCAGGTCATCATACAAGCCTTGATGTCCTTCAGATGTCACTTGGAACCAGGGGTGGGTTTCTCGCCCCGTTCCAACCGGTTCAGTTGGAACGGGGCCGGCGGCGTCCTCATGCACGCGCGCGGTGCATGCATGCGTACTAGAGTCTGCGTGATGCTCCAGCTGCTCCTGGACGATCGCGCAGGCGCTGTATGCGTCCTGCGCATGTGTGGAAGCGCAGAATTCGTCAAAAACGGGTAAGGACCGCGGGCGGGCGCGCCCTTCGCCGTTCCCGGAAGTTTCTTACTTCCGGGTTCGGCGACCAACCAGTTCGCAGGGACCGCCGCAAACCAGTTGAAACCCACCCCTGCTTGGAACTGAGGAGCAGGCCAGTTCCTAGCCAGTTAAGCTCTACTGTAAGTTCAGTGTGGAAAAAGTTAGTTAGTGTTTGTAGTAGGAACTTGATTATTGATTAAATTTATATGCCACCATCTCATTATCTAGAGAGTCATATAAACAAGAATATATAAACACTAGCTGGATACCCATGCTTCGCGACAAAACTATGTGATTGGGCAATACAGGAGAAATCCGGTTCACTCCAGTTCAATCCATTGGCTCAGTGGTGATCTGTGATTGAAACACATCAGGGAATATCACTCCCGCCACCTTGAGTTTGGAACCATTTCTAGAGGCGGAAGGCGTAAACATTTTGGTGAGGTACCAATGTTTAGTACTGTAAGGAGCCCCAGACCGCTCCTGAATGAAAGAGTGGAATGTCTGCCAGTTTGAACTGAGGTAACGGAATGTGAGGCAACTGGCAGTTGGAACAGAATTCTTTTCAGGTGGGGAGGGGAAGTAGAACTCCTTAGCATCAGAGAGTGTTAATTACTGTATAAGAAATATGAAAAATCCTTTCCTAGTGAGCATATGTGCCAAATTTCAAGTTTGTAGGCTTTATAGTTCTGGAGATTTTGTGATGAGTGAGTGGTATTTGGCTTTTATATATATAGATTAAAACATTAAAATTAAGAGGCAATTGGTCCGAAGTTACTTTTCCAAAAGGCAACTACACTTTCTTGGTTTTTTTTCTTGAAAACATTTCACTTCCCATCCAAAAGCTCCTTTTATTTCCTTTTGACACTCTCTATAGACAAGATGAAATTGGGTAAACAATGAACCAGTAAGGGATGGAAGTGGGAAGTTCTTACCTTAAATTATTTATTTTGATATATATCAAATTTAACTTAACAGTTATTTGTATAGGTTGATTTTCTTTCAGGTTGTTTTTTGAGCATATACCTTAAGATCACAAGATGCTTCAATTATTTTAAATTAGCAAAACACTGGAATATTATAACATTATAGCTGGAGATAAATTTGTAATTTTTACCAAATATTTCCAATGAGAAAACAAATGCTTCTAAGCTTTGAATCAGACATAAAAATTCAAATAACAGTAAAAGTTTGTAATGCAAATGTTAGGATTTAGAAGATTTTGACTCTATGATCAACCTCTGAAGCATGTAGTAGTAATTGGGAAGTTCATTATAATCCACTAATCACCTCCAAAATGAGACACGCCATCAGGGTCCCAAAACCAGTTGGCATATGCAAGTTTACAGGCCTTTTTGGAAGTCCAAGAGGGTGATATCATATCTCACTTCAAGGAATACGATGTTCTAAAGCAGGGGTGTCAAACACAAGGTTCATGGTCGGATGTGGTCAGATTGGTCCATGGAGCCATCCTGGAAAATGTAACGTGCCGGACCGTATCGCTTCGGCCCAGTCTACCCAATGTGTGGCATCAAGCTGGCCACACCCACCCAGTCAGTCACACCCACCCAGTCAGCCATGCCCAGTGAGTGGCATCAACCTGGCCATGCCCACCCAGTTGGCCACATTCACCCAGTCAGCCACGCCCGCCCAGCCCCCCAAGGTCAACCACAGCCCTGATGTGGGCCTCAATCAAATTGAGTTTGACACCCCTGTTCTAAAGGGTAAGAGTCATGACAGAAAAGTCTTCTCCTAGACCCCACCCGCTAAAACTTGCAGAGAAGATGCCATTTTCTATGCAAATACCCTGGCAGGTTTTGATCCTTGATCATACACAATGGTCCAAATACTTTTTAATTCAAATTTTCTGTGTGTGGTATCATATCATGGTTACTCTCAGAATTGAGCCAGCTTTCTTTGTGCCTCTTCCGTTCCTACATTGTAGAATGCAAGTTGAAAATGCATGAGATGCTGAGTGGAAGGGAAATGGGGCAATCGGATGAGTTATTGTCTCACTGGAATTCGTGATCCTTCAGTTACTAACTACTTCTAAGATAAATACAAAACATAATTTGTGGTCTAACCTCCCCCCTCCCACCATACCAGGGGCAACATTTGGCAAAACATTGTCATTCAATCTCATGATGCCTCCCCCTTTTTGGAAATGAATGGTTGAAAAACTTGGCACATTCATTCCCAAATCACTTCATGGTCTTCGTTTATTTAAGATCGTTATCAGATTTGGAAGCCTTGCAAGATTTTGCCTTTTTTTAAAGAAAATCATTTGGGGATCTGTTGCTTTAATTTATTTTGAGACTGTTATCAGGTCTTGCAAGAGTTTGCCTTTTTTTTTTTTTATAAACAAAATCATTTCAGGATTTTATGAATGGTATTTGAAGATGTCATGGTGCCTTAATGGTAGATAGGGCCATCAGGAAGTCAACCCTATAAGGAAGTTAAAACTACTGTAAATGAGATTAGCTAATAATGGAATTCTGAAGATCTGACTGTGTTAGTAGATTCAGGGACGCCTCCTGAAGGTCCCTGAAGCCTACAGAGGGCTTAAACTGACCCTACAAGGATACAGGAAGTCGCTTCCGGTTTGCTCGTAGGGTCATTTTTTGCCCTCCGGAGACTTCAGGGAAGCCTCCTGGAGGTCTCTGAAGACTCCAGAGGGCCTCCGTGGCTGTTTTCGCCCTCTCTAGGCTCCTATAAAGCCTCTGGAGCCCGGGGAGGGTGAAAAAATCATGCAAAAAATGGGGGGAAGCGCCTCTCATGTGTGCATGTGCACTGGAGGAGTGTCGCGCATTGCATTATGGGTGCAGCATGACCCCCCCTTTTCTCCCCCCACTTATGGTACGTGAGCCACAAAAGGTTCGCCATTGCTGGTCTAGACATTTCTCCCCTATAAATAAATACCCGGGCAATGCCGGGTTATCGGCTAGTGAGCTAATAAATTAGAAATCATTGGACAACAGTAGCCTGTTACATAGATCATGTGAATTCACCATAACAGCTAAATGAATAGCGACTTCAGCAAAAAGTGCTAGCCATAACTTCAACAAAATCGGGCATGCTAAAATTTAGAATACCTTAAGCTACAAATCGGATAGGTCCCCACAAGAAATGTATCCTTTCTTTTTCTTTTCTTTTTAATCTCTCTTTTTCTTTTGCAAAGAATACAGCCAAGGCCCAAGCCCATCAAGGGTAAGAAAGAATTGGAGAAGGTGAACCAAGATCTCGGGATAATGTCTTGACAATGTTAGTGTTCTAATGTTTGCTCCTAAATTCAGAACAAATGTGTGTTGGCAGCCGCTCTGGTTGGAAGGCATATTTTACGAGCTTGACAGTTTTATGAATCAGTGGTGTTAAACTAAAAGCAAGACTGGAGGAGATTGCACAAAGCCCATTTGAAAAGTGCCAAGCACAGAGGGGATTATTCTGATCCCTTTGCCTATTTAGCATGCAACTGAATGTAATTATGACTTCTATTGAATCCTGAAAAATCCACAAATAATGAATAGATTCTCTGAAGAATAATTAAACAAATGCAAAGGTCGTTCCGCTAAATCCAATTAATTTAGGAACAATTCCGTTCTAACACGGCTGACATTGTATTAAAGGATAGCCACCCTGGCTTCAGTTAATGGGAGCTGTGGTCCAAGTCAGGAAAATTGAAATTAATTCATTAAGCTACTTGTAGGGCTTCTGGTTAGAACAGACTGAGAGGCCTACAATTACTCCTCCAAATGTCAGAATAAAGCCAAGCCATTAAAAGTAATCTTATCATTTACTATAATCAATAAAATCATCCAGAAGTAGGAATAAAACACCATCAGCCGAACACAGCTTCAATAGCTCAAGTCATTGTGCAGAACGAAGGTCACATTGAAATAGCCAGGTCCTTGCAGACCTCCTAAATGTAACAAGGAAGGGACCATTTCAATGGGTGAGAGGATTTGTTTCACCAGAAGATGGTAGCAGGGGTGGGCTTCAAAAAGTTCAGCAATGGGTTCTCTGCCTGGTTGCTTGGTGGGCGTGGCCATGGTGGGCATAGCCTAGTCAGCCTCCTGCACCACGGCAGGGGGGCTGTTTTTGCCTTCCCCAGGCTCCAGAGGCTTTCCTTGAGCCTCTGGGAGGGCAAAAACAGCCTCCCCAAGCTCCAGAGGCCCTCTGGAGGCCGGAAATGAGCCCATTTCCAGTCTTCATGAACTTCCAGTAGGCCCATCTTTTGCCCTCCCCAAGCCTCCGCGCACACCCTGCACTTACCTGCATCCAAAACGGGCCATGTGGGGACTGCTGGGAGGAGTGGGGCAAGGTGGGCAGGGCCAGCCTGGAGTGGGATTTGGTGGTTCTCCGAACAGCACAGAATCTTAGCTAGAGGTTTTCCCAAACCTCTGTGAATCCCCAGCAGCCCACCCCTGCAATTATGGGATGGAGAAAACTGAAGCTGTATGCTCCTTCCCATAGTTGGGTAGATCAGGTTGCCCAAAAAAACACAGTAGTTGCTAAAAGTTGGTAACTTGATGGCACAGGATCAATCAATCAATCAATCAATCAATCAATATTTGGGGCTTGACTAATGCTCTGTTACTTTTATCTTTCTTTAGTGAGGAATGATACTGACTTAAACAACTACTGCTAAAGGGTTTTCTCGAGTTATTCTGACTCTTGGACTAAGTCTACTTCTACGACAAGAGTAAAGCATCCTCCACTAAAGACAAATTTATTGAGATCTTTTCACCTTTGCGTCAGCTTATGCAATGAATTCTTGCATTAGCCAAAATGAAGTTTGATGGTATCTCATCCTTCCATTTGTTTCACGAAGCATGCCAAGAAAATTACATCGGAAGCTTTTCCCGTTTTCCCCCTCCCCACGCCTCCGTGCGGGCCCTGCACTTACCTTGCATCCAAAACAGGCTGCATGGAGACTCCTGGGAGGGACAGGGTGGGAGGGGAGGGGAGGTGTGGGAGGGGCCACCAGGGGTGGAATTTGGAGGTTCTCTGAACCGTCCATAATATTAACTATGGGTTCTCCCGAACCTGGGCAAATCTATAGCAGCCCACTCCTGGATGGTAGTAATAGGGAGATCATGCTTTTGCAACTCCTGCAGAGGGCATTCTTTGAGGAAGAGGATGCAGAGATCTTAGAGTAGAGTAGAGTAGAGTAGAGTAGAGTAGAGTAGAGTAGAGTAGAGTAGAGTAGAGTAGAGTAGAATTGGGAATAGGAGTAGAGTAGAATAGAATAGAATAAGTAATGGGAGTAGAGTAGGGTAGGGTAGGGTAGGGTAGGGTAGGGTAGGGTAAGGTAGGTTAGGATAGGATAGGATAGGATAGGATAGGATAGGATAGGATAGGATAGGATAGGATAGGATAGGAAGGGACCTTGGAGGTCTAACTTTGCAGAGCCTAACTATCTGTCCTTAGATGGAAAACTTGAATGTATGGAGACGTTAGCAAGATGCTAAGCTACCAGGGCAATTCTGAATGATTGCCAAACACACTGTTTCAACTTTGTTATTAACCCCAAGCAAGACACATGCACTTCTCTTGGGAGTTTTGAGGTTTCCTGACATTTCGTATGATTGGACTGCACATAAACAGAAAAGGGAAATTAATTGCCTTTATGGGAAGAGCATGTAAAATGGAAAGTCGGCAACCGAAGCAAGAAGTAATGGAGTCCAGATTGGACACTGTTTGTTTTAACTTTCTGTTGTTATTGTTACCTTTGGGTGTAAATATAGGAAGAGGCTGAGTCGTGGAAGCAAACTATATATCTACCATATGCATAATCATAATATTTTGCCTATATGAAACTAGATATAGAAGAAAAACAGGAATATATCATTATTGTTGGGACAACTGATCTTCTCTTGCCCTGTGGGCCAAATCTAGAAGAAGCTGGTCTGCACTAAACATTATTAATTATGGAATGATGTCATTGATCTACCAAAACATCTGGATAGGCATCTTTAGAGATGTCATTCATTTAGCGTTCATTCCAATGATGCCCCCCTTAAGTCCTATTGGGCTGCCTCGTTGTGGCATGTAGAAGGCTGTTCCTGGATGGATGAGCAAAGAATTTTGGAAGTGTATAGTCCCAGGAGTCACCAAGGAATGAAGATCATCCCAGCTGCCCAACTAAAGCCAACAGGTTTCTATGTTCAACAGCAGTAATATATGGGTAGCCCTTGACTTATGACTGTAATGGGGCCTGCCCCTCATGGTCATAAGTTATAACAGTTATAAATCAGTTCACCTATGTGACTGGCCTTACTTTAGGACCTTTTATGCAACAATTGTCATGCAAATCAATTGATCAGAATAGAACTGGAAGGGACCTTGGAGGTCTTCTAGTGTGGCCCCATGATCAAGCAGGAGACCTTACTGTCAGGGTTCCAAGTAATGCCCCCAATGAAAGAAGACTCTTGAGGCTCGAGTTTCCTCAAAGTTCCATTTTATTAGAGATCTCATATTGGCACATCTGGGAAAACCCGAATCTAGGAGGCTCCAGGTTTTCCCCACCCAAAAGAAAAGTCCAAGCCCCTGCGAAGCACCCACAAGTCCATCACATGGTCTAATCAGGCACCATCCAAAACTAGAGATAGATGCCTCCCAGTCCCACCACTCCAAATGCAGGGTAAGATGTCCTTGACTCTCTGAGAAAGGAATGTTATTTTCACTATATATATCGCCCATTCTCCATATAATTCCTCCTCCCATTTTCCCACAACATTGAATGTGGCAGGCCTGAAGGCCCAATGCAAAAGATGGCTACCAGGCCTGACACCATTTCAGACAGATGGCTGTCCAGTCTCTTCTTAAAAACCTCCAACCTTAAAAACCGGTTGAAGCATCCACAACTTCTGAAGGCAACTTCTGTTCCACTGGTTAATTGCTCTCACTGTTAAGGAAGTTTCTCCTTAATTCCAGGTTGCTTCTCTCCTTGATTACTTGGTTCCACCACAAAACCGCGGTAGACTAAAGCGCGCTCGACGAAACCACGTACCTGACGTCATCACAGCGTGACGAAAAAAGCACGCTGTGAGCGGTAAAGTTAAAATTAACGCATAAACCTAAACCTAACCCCTCGAAACCTAACCCTTAACCTAACCCTAAACCTAACCCTAAACCTAACCCTTAACCTAACGCTAAACCTAACGCTAACCCTTAACCTAACCCTAAACCTAACCCTAACGCTTAACCTAAACCTAAACCTAACCCTAACCCTTAACCTAACCCTAACCCTAAACCTAACCCTTACCTTAACGTGAATCAGCTTGCTTTAAAAGCGCTTTTTAAAGCGCCCTTTTTTCTCTGCAGTCGTATTTGTCGCGCTGCTGATGACGTCAGGTACGCGCTTTAATCGGGCGCGCTTTAGTGGACCACGGTTTTGTCGTGCCACGGATTACTTTCCATCCATTGTTAATTCCATCCATCATTAAGCAAATCAGGGGGTGGATTGCTGCCCATTTTACTACCGGCTCGCAAAGCGCGCACAACACTACACACTAGTAACTGTAATACCACAGCACTGTTTCCTGGGCCAACTCCACGTGAATTTGGAAGTAGGGTATTAAACCTTGAGTCATGAATTTACTAGTCATCAGAGCAAGAATAGTGGGGAGAGTTGATGTCATTCTGGATGATAGAAGCACATTTGTTATCAAGCTTAAAGGAAATGGTCGGAAGATCCAAAACAGATGTACAACAGCTACATTTCACTTTGATGACTACCAAAATCACAACCAATTAACCCCAAAATTAATTCTGTGCATGATAATATATGAACTGTGTTGCAGTTCCCCAAGAATTCCCAGACTGCCTACGGAATGATTGGAAAAGGTGCGGTACAGAATGCTGTCTAGCTTGTCCACATTTCCCAAGGCTTGTTAGGGAATCTGTACATTGGCCAGGAAATAATGTTCAATTCCCATTTGATGTACAGATTAAGTTCACATTCCCTGTGAGAATTGTGGACAATGGCTGGCTATTTCACACATACACAAGTCAGTTCTGATTATCCTTAACAGATATACAAGTTTTATTTTTTGTTTTCTTCCCCAAAGATCTTTATACTACTTATTCTAGCTAGAGAGAATGCCAGGTGGACAGACTGAGGCAAGCCAGGTCTTTCAAATGCTAACAGCTTTAATGCTTAACAAGTTGCCTAATGTGGCAATTCACAAGGCTAACAGGCAACAGCTGAGCCCTGTTTGACAGCTCTTTATCTATACCGGCTGTCAAACAGGTAGCCAATCAGGAGTGAGAACCACGGCCCCTAGGCAGACGGACTGGAGTGAGAACTACTGCACGTAGCACTCCTTCATACTTAGAATGTGCATGCATAATCTTCTAAGTAGACTGGAAGGCGCGGGACCCACCCAGATCTTCTTCGTGTTCCTGCAGCAGGTGAAGAGCGTGGTTGACTCATCGAAGCTTGGAGATTATTTGGAGACAATGCCATCTTTTTTCCCCAGATAGGCCTTCTTTGCTGCAGGACCCAGCGATGCTGGAATGGCACTGTGAAGATCAGGTAAGTCTATGGTTGGTTCTACTTCAGTGGCGTCGAACCTCTCAGGGGTAGGCGAGCGAGATTATGGTTCTTTTGCCTTTAACCGGTGTACTTCGTCATCATCATCTGTTACGTCTGGGCTGGCATCTTCATAGTGGACTTCAAATGGTTTTCCTGCGAATTGGGGGTTTGATTTTTTTCTGGATCTCCTCTGCCGATCGTGTTGACAGTTCCATCACTCTGGCTGCATCTAGCGCAGTCTGCAGGGTGAGGTCTGGCTTGGCCAGTAGGCAGCCGGCGCTGTATGTGGAGGTCTCGTACACCACCGACAATGTGGTCCAGAAGGGCTTCATCCAGGTCTCTGAAATTGCAATGCAGAGCTGCGGCCCTCAATGCTGCTACATATTCGTTGATGGATTCCCCTTCACGCTGGTTCCTTCTGTGGAAAGCGTGCCGGGGGACAATCCGGGACGGTGCTGGGGCATAATGCTTCTTGAGTTTGGCCATTAACTTGTCCCAGGACACTGTGTGCACTGACAAGGGAAGCACTAATGTGCCCACCATTTTAAACATTTCCATGCCACACAAGTTTTAAAAACACGATTTCTTTCTGCTCTCAGATAAATTGGTATAGTCCTTCTCTTCCAAGAAGAATTCAAAATGGGACATATATGACTCCCAGATTTCTGTGGCTCCGTTAAAGATCACCAGCATGTTCATAGAGGCCATCCTGAGGTAAATTTTGTAGCTCTCAGCCAAGGCCCACTGACTGTTGAGTGAGTTCCTCTGAGAGACTCGGCTCTGTAATAGTGATCTTCACCAGCTCTTTGCCTGGGCTCTACCTCAGCATCCCACCCTCGTCACCAATGTTCTAGCTAGGGAGAATGCCGGGTGGACAGACTGAGGCAAGCCAGGTCTTTCAAATACTAACAGCTTTAGCGCTTAACAGGTTGCCAAATGTGGCAATTCACAACGTGCGCGTCTCAGTTAACTGGCAACAGCTGAGCCATGTTTGACAGCTCTTTATATATACCGGCTGTCAAACAGGTAGCCAATCAGGAGCGAGTACAACGCCCCCTAGGCCGACGGACTGTGGGGAGAACTACTGCACATAGCACTACTGCTTAGTCTGGGCCAGAATAAATCTACATTTATCTTCACCAGTTCTAATTCAGTTGCATGAAAGCAATTTGAAACTTTACAGAAGAGAGAATATTGGACAAATCTTCATGAGTGGAATATGATGGTTTTGTTCCATTTAGTGAGAAAATGGACGTGTGAAGAATCCTTCGTCCAAAAGAGTGTTCCCAATACATATGCTGAGAAGATGTCAGGAATGGTTTCCAAGGAATTCCTGCCAAGGAAGTATCCTGCCCTTGAGAGACTATTGAAACATTTCTTCTTCTTGGTTAATTCAGAAAAATTTATTGGTTGATCGCTAGTTGTCTCCTAGCAGTTGTTTAGTAGTTGACTACTTGTACAAGATGAAAACTCCTTAATCTCAAAACACATGGACAGATTCAACCATAGATTCAACTAGGAAACTGAGCATCCTAGACCAAGCCAAATCCAAAAATGCTGGGGAATTCCTGGAGGCTTGGCTGTCAAACAAAATAGCCATCAATATACACTAAAGTTAAAGCATATTTACACACCATTTAAAAGGATAACAAACAAGCTAAAAAAATCAAAAAGACCAGAATACATCCTTTTTAACAGGCAACACAGAGGTGGGTTGCTCCTGGTTCAGCTTGGATGGAGCAAACCAGTAGTGGTAGCAATGGGAGGCTCCACCCACCTCTCCAGATGCTTCTGCGAATGCGCAGAAGCATCACGCGCACACACAGGCAAGCATGCATGCTGAGCAAACCAGTAGGAAAAAAAAATGGAAACCCATTACTGTGCCAACATCCAGATAAGCAGGGATTAATAGCAGACAAACAATCAAATAAGAAAAACAATATCCTAAATGAAGAAACCATCAAGGAGAAAGTCAACTTCAGGGCAAGTGACTGCTTATAAACTGGGAGCAAGCACCACATTCATTAGCACTGATGATGTTACCTAGTTGGGTAATAGGATATCTGCAAGAAAGCAACCAAGCTCAGAGAGTATCAAGGACTCCATGCTACCCGCAAATCTCGTAGTGAATGGCAAAAGGCTGCCAATGGCATGTATATAATTTGCAAAGGACAGCAAATGAAAAAAAACTAATGAATATGAAAAGGAATACAAGAAAATAAATGATAAGAGAACGGTGTTCATCTTTGTCATTCTTGCAGCGCTTCAAGTTTTGAGAAGATGAAGAAAGTAATCATTTTTTCCTTTGGTTGGTTGAAAATGATTGTCTGAAAGGTTTTCAACCAACATTTGTCTGAAATGGAATAAGGTTTCCTGATTGAACAGGGGGCTGGACTAGAATACCTCCAAGGTCCCTTCCAACTCTTATTCTAATTATACATTTATCTTTCATGTTTCACTCTCCTGAGATTACTTTTATGCTGTTAACACAATTATATCCAGAAACGCAGATTGAGTCCAGGAAGCATTCAGAGGCCTGTATATAACAAATTCCTTTTTGCTGTTTAATTTTTTAAAAATCTATTGCTATACTTTCATGATTTTTTTCACGTCACAGATATTCCTGACTAGGTTTTTTTTTTACATCCAAACCAATGGATTGTTGCCTGCTTCTTTCACAGATCAAGGCTTGGCCTCCTTAGTACTTAAATTATCTTCACTCAAATGCTGTTTTTGAAACTGAGCCTTCTGTCCAGCGCATCAAAAGGGAAATTCTATCGTCTTTTTAAAATATAAATAAAAAACATGAAAGCCAAGATTGGAGGGAAGGATATCAGATTGGCTGATTCAGCTGGAAAGCACATTTATAGAAACAACGACATTTAATTTTTGGCAGAGAAGAACATCTCGTGAAGCATCTCAGCAAACATTTGCTCGCCTGGAGTAATGGACTGGGAATTGATTACATTGGATCCCATTGGGGGATTTTTGGAATGGCTCTATTATTCTTCAGAATAATTAGTAATGGGCTTTTCAAAGGGGATCGTTAAACGTTATCGTTAAATTTTGATAGGAAATACTGGAACTTAAAACAATATGTATATTAATGCTGATTTTGATGAGAAAGACATTTTTATTTTGGAAATAAAAAGGATGCATATTCATTCATTTCATTCATTTACTTTATTTGTATGCCGCCCTTTTCCCTAAGGGGACTCAGGGCGGCTCACAATTCGGGGGGAGGGAAGGACAAACAAGTTACAAACCTGAAGACAATACATCATTAAAAAAGCACAACGGTCATACTATTCGAGTGGGGTTGGAGTCTTTAACCCCAGGCCTGTCGGGACAGCCAGGATTTAAGGGCTACGCGGAAGGTCTGGAGGGTGGTGAGGGTACGAATCTCCACGGGGAGTTCGTTCCAGAGGGTCGGAGCAGCCACCGAGAAGGCTCTCCTCCGGGTAGTTGCCAGTCGACATTGGCCGGCTGATGGAATTCGGAGGAGGCCTAATCTATGGGATCTTATTGGCCTAGTGGAGGTAATTGGCAGTAGGCGGTCTCTCAAGTACCCAGATCCAATACCATGAAGGGCTTTGTAGGTGACAACTAGCACCTTGAAGCGCACCCGGAGATCAACAGGCAGCCAGTGATTTTTATTGTAGTGCATCCTATACTATGAAACAAACCTGGACATTTGACATGGAAGTTTTAATCAACTAGAAGGGAATCCCCAAAGTGCTTTTACAAAAAATGTGTAAAAGTAGAAAAATGTGAGTTAGACAGCATCACCACCAGATGGATTCCTAACTGGCTGACCAACCGCACTCAACATATACATGGAGGGAAGTATGCAGTGGAGTACCCCAAGGCTCGGTTTTAGGCCCAGTACTCTTCAACATCTTCGTCAATGGCTTGGTCGAGGGGATAGATGAGGAACTCATCAAATTTGCAGATGACACCAAACTGGCAGGAATAGCCAGCACTCCAGAAGATAGACTCACGATACAGAAGGATCTTGACAGACATGAACATTGGGCGCTAACCAACAAATTGAAACTCAATGGTGAAAAGAGTAAGGTTCTGCATTTAGGCAAGAAAAACAAAATGCACAGTTACAGTATATGTGGTACCTTGCTCAATAGTAGTGACTGTGAGAGGGATCTTGGAGTCTTAGTAGACAAAGATTTAAATATGAGCCAGCAGTGTGCAGAAGCTGCCAAAAAAGCCAACTAGGCTGCATAAACAGAGGGTTAGAATCAAGGACATGTGAAGTGTTAATACCATGTTATAATGCCTTGGTAATGCCACACTTGGAATACTGCATTCAGGTTTGGTCGCCACAATGTAAAAAAGATGTGGAGACTTTAGAAAGAGTGCAGAGAAGAGCAACAAAGATGAGTAGGGGACTGGAGGCTAAAACATATGAGGAACGGTTGCAGGAACTGGGTATGTCTAGTTTAATGAAAAGGAAGACTAGGGATGACATGATAACAGTCTTCCAATGTTTAAAGGGCTGCCACAAAGAAAAGGGAGTCAAGCTATTCTCCAAAGCACCTGAAGGCAGGACAAGGAGCAATGGGTGGAAACTAATCAAGGAGAGAAGCAACTTAGAATTGAGAATAACAATTAATCAGTGGAACAACTTGTCTCCAGAAGTTGTAAATGCTCCAACACTGGAAGTTTTTAAGAAGATGTTGGATAACCATTTGAAGTGGTGTAAGCAGGTGGTTGGATTAGAAGACCTCCAAGGTCCCTTCCAACTCTTATTCTATTCTAAAAGGCAACTGGGCTTGGTTTTGAAAAAGCACCTTTGGGACAACCATGACTTGGATGACTGAGAATCTTCATAGACAATTGGAAGGGAAGCGTCACCCTGTCTGGCCAACTGTATTCAAAGAGATTTCTGGGTTGCTTTGGCTGGTGAAGATTCTTCCCAGAATAGGTTTGAAACCTATGTTGGCGATAAAATCCTCACAATCATCACAATTTACATTCTTGCCATGTTTCAGATTCACCTGTGCTCTTCCAGCCCCACAAATGGAAATGAACGGGTAGATTTCACTAGCTATTATTTCTTCTTCTTCTTCTTCTTCTTCGTCTTCGTCTTCGTCTTCGTCTTCGTCTTCTCCTTCTTCTTCATCTTCATCTTCTTCTTCTCCTCCTCCTCCTCCTCCTCCTCCTCCTCCTCATTTTACTTCTTCAATGATGGGGTTCATCGTGCTCTCTGAGCTTAGTTGTTTTCTTGCAAACATTTCATTACCCAACTGGGTAACATCACTAGTACTAGAAGGGAGTGGGGTTTGCTTTCTTTTTATATACCAGTGGCTTATTCTATCGGTGTGGGGGGGGGGGGACCAATTGCTATCACTAGTGTATAAAAAGAGAGCAAAACCTCACTCCTTTTAGCACTGATGGTGTTATCCAGTTGGGTAATGGAACATCTGCAAGAAAACAATCAAGCTCAGAGAACACCAAGGACCACACACTTCAACCCTGAGCTTCATATATTCTCTTGATAAAACAAACTCTCAGGACCTGATAGTCACAATAGAAGCCAATTTATACATGCATTCATCCATAACGTTGGTTGCAGGCATTCATCGTTTCCTTATACAATACATAGTGCTATACTTGCAAGCTGGAATTACTCATAGGAATCATGTATTGTATCTATTTGAGAAGCATCTGGTCAAAGAGAGATCCTGATGTCCTATTGCAGCTTTCCATCTAGCTCCACATCTGTTTCTAGCAAATATTGAGCCAGAGGCTTTGGAAAGACCTGAAGACTATATGGCTCATGTTTGTCGTTGCAATGATAAACTTACAGGAAGACAGTCTCCAGCACGAGAGAACCAGTGGTGGGATTCATTTTTTTTTACTACCGTTCTGTGGGCGTGGCTTGGTGGGCATGGCATGGCTTAGCGTGCATGGCAGGGGAAAGATCCTGTAAAATCCCCATTCCCTCCCGATCAGCTGGGACTCAGGAGGCAGAGAATAGATGGGGGCGTGGCCAGCCAGAGGTGGTAGTTACCGGTTCTCTGAACTACTCAAAATTTCCACTACCTATTCTCCAGAACTGGTCAGAACCTGCTGAATACCATCTCTGTCTTGAACCACACAAGCCCCTGGAAAAAACAGCCTTGTCGCCAACGTGTGTGGGGCAGCCTTATTTATTTCTTCTCCATCTGCAGCATGCACCCAATTTCATGCAAGCTTTCAACACAGCTTGATTGCTGTATTTCACTCTCAACCAGAAAAAGGGGAAAGGAAAGAAGAGGGGGATGCAGAGAAAAGGAATGATAACAAAATCTCATGTAACCAAAGCAATTTGTTACCAAGCACCTGTTTCTAATTACCCATTTGCTTCGATGAGATTTTGTGAGGATACGCTATGGACTCAGAATGTAAAAACCTTTATTTATTAGGTTGGCCTGGTTGCTCCCTATATATATATATATATATGAAATGACTCTGGGCTGCTAAGAATAGAAAAACCAATATAGACTGAAAGAGACAAAATTTAAAAACTCTCTCAAATTGCCAGGGACCACAATGGGCCCATTACAAAACTGCAAAGATCAGGTTAAACTGATGTCATCTCCTGGCTCAGCAGCTAGGAGAAAGACCAGGCTTAACAGAATAACAGAGTTGGCAAGGACCTTCGAGGCCTTCTAGTCTAACTCCCTGTGCAAGCAGGAGTCCTTATGCCATTCAAGGCATTTTTCCTCGTTTTTGACCCCACCCCACCCCCAGGAGCACTCTGCAAGCCCCCCCCTCAAGGCTATTCATGCTTTTTTTTAAAAAAGCGGGCCCATTTCCATGAAAAACGGGCCGTTTTTGGGAGGTTTGCAGAGTGCAGAAACTTTTTTTTATTTTTGGAAAGCTCTTTAACTGATTGATGAGAATTAGATTGATCAAGTGCTGTGTCAGCAGAAACAAAGTCTTAGGTGCTGCAGATTGTTAGTGATTTCCTTCTCCAGTACATGGATAAATACACCTGGAAACTTCTACCTACCTACCTACCTACCCTCTCTCTCTCCCTACCTACCTACTGTATTTCTCTCTCTCTCTCTCTCTCTCTCCCTCCTTACCTACTGTATTTCTCTCTCTTTCGCTCCCTTTCTATCCCTCTATCTACCTACCTACTTTTTTTTAATTTGCCTCTTCAAAACCTTGGTGCGTCTTATACTCCAGTGCGTCTTATACTCTGAAAAATATGGTATTTACGAATGAAGGCAAATACATGTATTCCAGGATGACATTGCAGGATCCAGTCTGAGTCAGTCACCAGGACTGGAGGTTGGTTGGTTGGCTTATTTGTTTGGTTGGTTTGTTTATTTATGGCATTTATATAACTCTCTAGCTTATAACCAACTCTGAGCGGGTCTCAAACAAAAGTTAAAACAACAAACAAAACCATCTTAAAACTATAAAACTAAACACATTTAAAACAACAAAAAGCTGGTGCCAAGTCAAACTTCCAATGTGCAGTCACCCCATCTTCTCTCAGTGATTGGGGAAAAGCCAAGTCTTCGTAGCTTTACAGAAGACTAAAAGGGTGGGGGCCAGCCAAGCTTTCGGGGGGGGGCAGAGAGTTCCATAGGGCAGGGTCTGCCATAGAAAAGCCAGCTTCCTAGCTCCCATCAGATGGCTAACATAGCAGTGGTGGGTTTCAAAAAACTTTCGAACCTACTCTGTGGGTGTGGCCTCCTTTGTGGGAGTGGCTTGCTGGCCATGTGACCTGGTGGGAGTGGCTTGCCAGCCATGTGTTCTCTCTCTCTCTCTCTCTCTCTCTCCTTCCTTTTGTCTCTCTGTCCCTTTTTCCTTCTTTTCTTTCATCTCTCTCTCACTTTTTCTTTCTTTTTTTCTTTCTTTCTTTCTTTCTTTCTTTCTTTCTTTCTTTCTTCCTTTCTTTCTCTTTCTCTTTCTCTCTCTGTGTGAGTCTGTCTGTTTCTCTCTCTCTGTGTGTGTGTGTCAGTGGTGGGTTTCAAAAAAAATTTGGAACCTCTTCTGTAGGTGTGGCCTGCTTTCCAGGTCCACTGGTGGAACCTCTTCTAACCGGCTCGGTAGATTTGACGAACCAGTTCTACTGAACTGGTGCGAACTGGTAGGAACCCACCTCTGTAACATAGTCTTAACATAAAATATTTTACACCTTTGTGAGTGTTTACAAGGTGTCTCCTCCTGATGTTGTGGCCCACCAGTGGCCAGGGGAGTTGACAGCAAATACGGACAGTAAGGAGGTTGGGGAGGAACCAGTCCTGGAGTCTGGGGAAGGCTCTGTCAAGTGGTCTGTGTCAGAGGTAGTGATGGGGCCAGGGCTGTCTTACAGTTATCAGTTGCCTTCGGAGTCAGACATCAGTGAGGCTGAAGAATAGCTGGAGCCTGTTTCCAGTGTACGCATGCACAGAGTTGCCAGACGAAGGGAACAGCTAAGGAACAAGGGTCGACTTGGGAATAAGGCCACAGGTGGACGGTGAATGGCCCCTCCCATAGGGAATAAAAGAGGAGCGAAAGGGGAGGGGTGTTTGCAGGATGCAATTAGTTCATTCCTGCATTCTTGCCAAGTATTGCGAAGTCTGAAAGATATCAGCCTGGCCAAGCTGATAAAGGTGAGTAATTGTGAACTATCTTGAAAGACTGTGGGAGAGGAAAGACTTTGCTGGAGAGGAATTCACTGTAAATTAAATAATAGGGGTTTATCAGGATGAGGACTCGGCTTCATGCTGCTGGGGAAGCTTAGGTCAGAATACCTGAGAAGTTTTTTCCCATGCCTTTCTCTATTAAATGGTAACTACAAGTTAACAAGATTTGTCCTGTGACCTTAATCAGTGATTGGTACCCCATCTGGCCTAAAATTGACAAGATTTTAAACAATTACAAATTGAAGATTTTTTTTTCCTTCCTAACTACCTCTAGTATATTCCTGCAATTGTAAAACTGGCCATCCTGATGCAGAAAATATTAATTTCACATATATGTAGACATTAGTAGCTTTTTTTGGCAGTTTTGACTACATTTTCTGTCGCACATGCCAAGAAAGTTAAAGACTGGTGTGTCTTCCCCATCACTGTTTGTCTTCATTTCCAGTTGTGTGTGGCCCCCTTTCCCCCATTCAGATATCTAGTCACCAAAAGAAGGGAATATCTGTATTTGATACAGGGTCGAACTGTGGAGTCCTTCCAGTGGTGGGTTGCAGGAGGTACGCCCCACTACGGGCGTCCTGGAGCCTGCCTGGAGCACCAGGTACCATTCTAATACGCTGCTCAGGAGGGCCCACCCACCCGCCCAAGCTCCTTACCTGTTCTTTAAGCCTTTGGCGCTTCCACGCACACGGATGTTGCCTACGGTGCCTGCGCGATGCTCCGCCGAGCAGCTGGAACGTCACGGAGGCTTGCAGAATCGTCACAGGCAAGTACGATGCATACGCACACCACATGCATGTGCACATACGCCACACACGTCCATGCCGTACTGGTTGGAATGGAATCCGGAACCCACCACTGAGTCCCTCGTGGTTGGTTGTTTGCCTGAAGACATTGCATGACCCAACTAGCTAACATCATCAATGCTAGCAGGTGTGGACTTTACTCTCTGCTTATATACAGAAGCTTGGCCTGCCAGGAATGATGAGGGTGTGGTCTTCTCCTTCATAGATCCTTGATCAAGGTATTGTTTTCTGCCTCATCGTCTGCTGTTAATAACTGCTAAGTTTTGGGCAATGCTCAAACTTTTTAAAATTAAGCGAAAATGGGTGTGGCATGCCTCTGAAGCATAAAATGCACCCATTAGTACCAGTAGTGGGGTTCATTTACCTTCACTCCTGGTTCACAAATGGAACGCGCTCAAATGGAGCGCATGCGCAGAAGGTCGCGCATTATGTCGGAGCAGGTTGGTGGAGCCTCCCGCAGCAGCCGCTACCAGTTTCCCCCGAACCGAAGAGAACCAGATAAATACCACCTCAGTTTAGTACCCTAAACAAACCTAACCTCCTAACAGTGACATCAATGATTCCCAGAAGCCCCCAGCAGGAAAGAAAGGCAAAAATAGAGGTCCTAAAAATAGAGCTCATTAAAAAAAAAAAATTCCTAGTGCTACAGTATTTCAGCCAACAGATATCAACATTTGTGATACTTTGAGCTCTGTGTATCCCCCAAACAACCTCCAGGATCAAAGTCTGTACAGATTCTCAGTCATCCAGGCCATGGTTGTCCCAAAGGTGCTTTTTTTAGGAGACAACTGGACTTTCTTGTTTTTTTTTCTTTTGGAGACGTTTCTCATCCAAGAAGCTTCTTCAGCTTCCAACAGGACAGTGGGGAATGGAAGGATTTATATTCCTTGCAGACAGCTGGTCATTTGCATCCTTTTAGAGGGATGTTGAAGCTTTCAGCTATACAATTTAGGACAAACACCCTTTGAATGGTGTGGGAGTAGGAATGGATTTCCAGAGGCTTAGGGTTTCTAGGAATGGATTTCCAGAGGAAAAATGGCAGACTACAGGAACCAGGAGCGCTACTTAGGTGACCCTGAGGACATGGATAAACCTCCAAGTGCTTCAACGACACTCTAACAGGGGTGTCAAACTCAGTTTCATTGAGGGATGCATCAGGGTTGTGTTTGACCTCGGGGGCCAGGTGGGCATGACCAGAGTGGGTACGGACAGCTCAACATCATTCATGTCGGGGGCATCTGTGGTGGCCCAAATGCTCTGCCTGTCATCGTTCCAAGTATTATGCAGAATTAAATCAGAGTCCAAGGCAAAATGATCCTTAAAGTTCCAATTTAATAAGTCAGACATCTTGGCACATCTGTGGAATCCCAATTCTGAAAGTTACCTAGGATTCCCACCCAGTTGAAAGTTCATGATCTTGTCCTCACACCCACAAATCCATCACATGGTCCAATCTTCTTCTTCCATGCTGGCATCTCCACCCAGCTGGTTCCGGTCAGGTGCAGAGGTGCGGAGACAAAAGATGACCTTGGCTTCTAGAAAAGAATGACAACAACACATTCCACAATTCTACTCCTTTCTATTCCACCCTCCCAACTACTACACTAATGAAACAGCATAATGAAATAAGAGAGAGTGTGGCAGGCCAAAGATCCTAAAAGGGATATAACTGCAGGCCTGACACTGCCAGCTAAAATGGAGCTCAGGAGGGCCAAGCTCTGTTTTTGCTGGCAGAGAGTTGCAAGATGCCATCGCAGCCGAAAGCATGCAGCCTTCCCGAGCTCCATTTTCACTGGCAGAGGCACCACAGGCTGGTCCATCCCTGTGGGAACGGGCTAGATCTAAGCATCCCATGAGACAGATTTAGCCTGCAGCCCTTGAGTTTGACACCCCTGCTCTACAAGGATGCAAATGACCAGCTATCTGCGAGGGATATAAATCCTTCCGTTCCCCACTATCCTGTCAGAGCTGAAGAAGCTTCTTGGATGAGAAGCAAAACATCTTCAAAAGAAAAAAAAAACCAAGAAAGTCAGTTGCCTCTTGAAAAAGCTCCTTTGGGACAATCTCCAAGACACAAGGAAAGAGCTTCTTGCTTTACTTAAAAGAGGTATCATCACTGTATGCTACAAATAAAGAACTGCACAAGACTATGGATGAAATGTATGAATGAAAAAGGTATGGATGAAAAAGGGAAAAAAGTGTACTCTCACCCCAATCATATGTTTTTAGGAAGGAGTTAAAAGGAAGCAACAGGAGGAGAAATCCAGAGAAGTTGGTGGGGCAGGGGAGGGAGAAATCTCTGAAGTTTTCTTCCTTATGCCCAAGAACTGAACGGGTTCCCGGATGCATTTAATGGGAGCGCAGAGTCGGCTGAATCTCTTATGAGCTGAGTGGGCAAGCAGCCAATTCACAGGGACGACCGCCTTGATGCTTGCAAGGAACGTGACCGACTCTGCGGGCTGCTGGCCCTTCCTTCGTGCAGCCCTCCGGAGCTGCTGAGCGAATTCCAGATGTGGTTCATTACAGCTCATTTGCTGTTGGATTGGATAGATTGCATTTGATGGGTGCTTATGACTGTCAGATCCCCTCGGGGTAGCTTACGATTCACTCCCTTTCAACAGGAGGCAAAGCCGCCTTTGGCACAGAGGGCCTTGTGTCTTCAGATCTGGAAACCTTCAGGCTCATTAAAGGGGAATGGTCTTTGGAAATTCCCATTCGCAATGCTGCCAAGTGGGTGTGGGCAAATCTGATGCAGAATAACAGAGTTGGAAGGGACCTTGGAGGTCTTGTAGTCCAACCCCCTGCTCAAACAGGAGACCCTAGACCATTTTAGACAAATGGCTGTCCAGTCTCTTATTAAAAGTCACCAGTGTTGGAGCAATTTCTTCCACCACCCCCCATGTTTTATTTGTTTTATTTATGTAACATCCAATTTTCATCCAACAGTGTGTGTTCTGGGTACAGTTGTGCTTAAGTAATCATATTGTACGTTTTTGTCCTTATAATTCCTTGCCTTCATATTAATAATACAATAACATAATAATATCATAACGTTAATATTTAATATTTGACATCATCTTCTTTAACAACTCTCCTCTTTACCATTTTCTCCAGTTTTATCTCCTCTTTTCTATTATTTAGCCATTGATGTAGCATGTCCCATATCAAAAAGTATTCCGTTTCTTCTCTATCCTTCATAGCAAGTGTTAATCTATCCATTTCTGCGCAATCTAAAATTTTCTTGATCACATTCCCCTCAGACGGGATCTCATCATCTTTCCTTTGTTGCGCAAATACACTTCTAGTTGCCTATTAAGCACCTACAATTTCTGAAGGCAGGGTGTTCCATTGGTTGATTGAATAGAAAATTTATCCTTAGTTCTAGGTTGCTTCTCTCCCTGATTGGTTTCCATCCATTGCTTCTTGTCTTGCCTTCTGATGGTTTGACCCCCACTTCTTTGTGGCAGCCCTTCAAATATTGGAACACTGCTATCATGTTACTCCTAGTCCTTCTTTTCACTAGACTAGACGTATCCAATTCCTGTAATCATTTGTCGTATATTTTAGCCTCCAGCCCCTCAATCATCTTTGTTGCTCTGCTCGGCACTCTTTCCAAGGTCTTCCTCACAGTGTGTGGAGCCCCTTGTCTTCAACAATTGGGTCACAGAGGGACTTGAACATATTTGTGGGGCTTAGCTACTCATTGCCGGCTTTGCAACATGGGCAAACCTAACTCTTCCAGTTTGTGTTGTTAGTTGCGAAGTTGTGTCTGACCCATCACGAACCCATGGACAACATTCCTCCAGGCCTTCCTGTCCTCTACCATCCCCTGGAGTGCATTTAAGCTCACGCCTACTGCTTCAATGACTCCATCCAGTCACCTCCTTCTCTGTCGTCCCCTTCTTCTTTTGCCCTCAATCTTTCCCAGCGTTAGGCTCTTTTCCAGTGGTTTGTAAACTTGGAATACTGCATTCAGTTTTGATTGCTACAAAGTAAAAAAGTTGTGGAGACTCTAGAAAGAGTGCAGAGAAGAGCAACAAAGATGATTAGGGGACTGGAAGCTAAAACATATGAAGAACGGTTGCAGGAACTGGGTATGTCTAGTTTAATAGAAAGAAGGACTAGGGGAGTCATAATAGCAGTGTTCTAATATCTCAGGGGTTGCCACAAAGAAGAGGGAGTCAAGCTATTCGCCAAAGCACCTGAGAGTAGAACAAGAAGCGATGGGTGGAAACTAATCAAGGAGAGAAGCAACTTAGAATGCAGGAGGAATTTCCTGACAGTTAGAACAATTAATCAGTGGAGCAACTTGCCTCCAGAAGTTGTGAATGCTCCAACACTGGAAGTTTTTAAGAAGAGGTTGGATAGCCATTTGTCTGAAATGATATAGGGTTTCCTGCCTAGGCAGTGAGTTGGACTAGAAGACCTCCAAGGTCCCTTCCAACTCTGTTATTCTAAATTGTGAGATCAAGCAATTGTGATTTACTCTACAAACCGTCGTTTGTTTGTTTTATCTTTCCACACTGTGGTTAACACTAACTAGTTTAGTGTGATGTGTGAACTCAGCCTGATTTTAAAGACTAGTTGTAAGCATTGGCTTTTGGAGAAGGATGTAATGTTTTGTAAGAATTTCTGGCAAGAGACTAAATCTAGATGAGCCCACAGCTTAGGCTCTGCTGTTGATCTCAGCTTCAGTTGGAAAGAAGTTGAGGCCTTGTGAGCAACGTTAAGATCCTTTGATCTTAAAGAACAGTTGCCCAAGGCTTACTTTCATTAGCTTGCAAAAGGCAGGGCTTTCATCTGGAAACCTTCAACCATGGAAAGTTTTATGGCTAATTACATTGTCTAAGAAATCTTTATGGAGGAGAAAAGGGTCCAATAAAGGTAAAACCAGATCAAATTCTAGAGAGGAAAAGAGGACGGGGGAGATACAAGGCTGGTCTTTGTAAAATATATGGATCCTAAAAGCCTGCTACTAATGGGAGTGAGCACACCCAGGAAGACCAATGAGATCACTGCTCAGGGGGCTGCCTGAACATTTTTCTTGGAATGGGGTCTTGCTTCCAGTCAGTTTTTGACTCTGGGTGATTGCTCGGACTAGCCCCTGCAGCAAGATTTTTTGGGAAGAACATAGAGTTGGAATGGACCTTGGAGGTCTTCTGCCTTTCACTGAGGACCTGCATACTGCATGAGTCAAAGAGGGCTGTGAAAATATCTACAGACCCTTCACCTCCTGGACATAAATTGTTTCAACTTCTACCCTCAAAACGACACTATAGGGCACTACACACCAGAACAACTAGACACAAGGACAGCTTTTTCCTGAATGCCATCACTCTGCTAAACAATTAATACTGCCAAACTATTTACTAAGACTGCATTACTATTATTTTTCTCACCCTTATTATTACCTATCTCCTCCCACTTATGACTATAACCATGTTGCTTGTATTTTTACAATTTATATTGTTCTGTTTGTTTCCTAGTGTGATTTGATTGCTTATTAGTAACCTATGACTATCACTAAGTGTTGTATCTTATGATTCTTGATGAATGTATCTTATCTTGTGGGAAGTTATTATCCAGCCCTCTCCCAGAAAAATGAAATATCCTAGGAAATATTGAAAAGGCAGAATATTTCTCTGGATGTGAAAAGAAAGAAACATGCTTTAAAAGACAGAAGAGTTGCCTGTAGCTTCCTGCCCACCCCCACTTTGTCAATAGGCCCGTTAAGACTAGCCAGGCTAGCCTACTTTACATGATAAAGACTTCAGCAGCAGCAACAGAAAGGCATGATAATATTGGCCTTTTATTCAACTCTCCACATGGCATCTGAGAACTCATACCTGGATTCAAAACAGCCTAGAGAGTAGCCCCCTGCATAGCACCATGGGAGTCTGACAACCAATCAGAATACATTTCTTACACAGGAACAGGAAACAGAGAGGTGGGACTAAACAGGGTATAAAAAGCCTAGCAAGCCCCCCCCTCAGCCCTTTTTCTCTTCTTCTCCACCAACATTGAAGCATGTGATCTCCTTTTCTGTTCAGGGCTCAAGCCAAGTGGCCCTGTCCAACAATAAACCATCTTTCCAAGCAGCCTCCATGTCTCCAGTCTCTTTTTCCCCACTTGGAGCTGAACCCAGAAGGACATTTCTTTCAACAGTCTTTTAATGTACACTGCATATGCACCAAAGACAAATTCCTTGTGTGTCCAATCACACTTGGCCAATAGAGAATTCTATTCTATTCTATTCTATTCTGTTCTGTTCTGTTCTAGTCCAACCCCCTGCTCAAGCAGGAGACTCAGTACCATTTCAAATACATGGTTGTCCAGTCTCTTTTGGAAAGCCTCCAGTGATGGGGCACCCACAACGTTTGAAGGAAAGCTGTTCCATTCAGTGATTGCTTTCACCTGTTGGAAGAAATGTCTACCTGGGTTCAGCTCTAAGTGGGGAAAAAGACAGGGGAAACATGGAGGCTGTTTTGAGAGATGGTTTTAATGGTGGACATGACCACATGGCTTGAGGTCCTGAGGAAAAAGACGATCACATGCTTCAAAGATGTTGAGTGAAGAAAAAGAAAGGAAAAGGGCCTTGCTGAGAATTCCTGAGTTTTCTATATCCTCTGTTCGGCCCCACCTCTCTGTTTCCTGTTCCTGTGTAAGAAATGTATTCTGATTGGTTGTCAGACTCCCAGGGGCTAAAGTTGGTCTTAGCTAACTTTGTAGGTTGTGTTCTAAGTTTGGTTGAAACTTGTTGGGTGGTGCAATGAAGGACAATGAGATGGGGTAGATCTTTATTATGTAGAATAGACTGGCCTGGTCCTTAATGGTCCATTGACAAAGGTGGGGGGGGAGCTATTAAGAGTGAGTCTCTTTCCTGCCTAAAAACATGTTTCTCTGACTCAGGCCTAAATGGCTCATTGACAAAGGTGGGGAGAATGAATTTCTGCCTCTTTTAGAGGGAAATATTCTGCCCTTTTAATATTTCCTAAAATATTTCATTTTCTAGGAGAGGGGTGGGTGCAGTGGTGGGTTTCAAAAATTTTTAGATCCACTTCTGTAGGTGTGGCCTGCTTTGTGGGAGTGGCTTGCCAGCCATGTGACTGGGTGGGAGTGGCTTGCCAGCCATGTGACCGGATGGGCGTGACCAACTTGTAAAATGTGGTGAAACTCACTTAACAACGCTCTTGCTTAGCAACCAAAATATTGGCTCAGAAACTCTGGCATTTGAAGCACACAAGTCTTAAAGCTGTCAAGTTACAAGACCCTTGCATCCCTAACCCCTTAGGAAAAAAAACCCCAGGGGTATTCAAACTTGACAGCTTTAAGAGTTGTGGACTTCAACTCCCAGAATTCCTCCTCTCGCTCTTCATCTTGATGATGTGCGGACGGGTGGGAGGAGGGAGCTGGAACCGGTTTTAAACGGCACTGTAGATTTGTGGAACCTCTTCTATAGAAGAAGTTAGAACTGGCAGGAACCCACCCCTGGGTGGGTGCTAACTTCCTACACACCGTTAGGAAGTTTTTCCTTGGTTCTAGGTTGCTTCTCACCTTGGTTAGTTTTCTTGGATAGTTCTATGGAAGTGGTTTGCCACTGTCTGCTTCCTAGGGCTGAGAGAGAGAGTGACTGGCCCAAGATCACCCAGTTGCCTTCCTGTCTCAGGAACTTAACAGCGTCCTGGTTTCTAACCGAGGCCTTTACTACTACACCAAAGTGGTTCTCTGCTTATACATTGGGAGATCCTAAATCGCAACATGGAAATTAGCTCAATTCTAATGTGTGGCCTCCAAGGTGTAGACAAGTAGTACAAGCCAGAAGAGTCTCATGTGCTTTGTGGACTCATGGTACAATTTGTGCAATGACATCTCTGCAGATGTCAATGTTCTAGAGTTTCAAAATCGCATGCCAAAGATTTGTTGGAAAAAATTATTTCATTCACATTTGCTCTTCATTTTTTTGGTTTTTTTTTAGAGTTCTGTTGACAAAATAATCCCTAACAGTTTATCTCCGCCTCTATGGATACCTTTGGGGCATTAAATATGTGATATGGAAGTAGAAAACATTGTACTTCTACTTAAGATTTCAAAAGCTGATACATTTTCCAAAAGTTTGGGAGTGCTGTCTTGTTTTCCCTTGTGCTGTTTTTATGAGGGGTGTTGCAGGATTGGTGGTAAAGGAGGGTTTTTCCCCCCCCTTCAGCTTATGGTTTTCAATGTTTTGTTTCTCATTGTGTTCAATTTCTTTATAAGAAAAGAAATTGGCAGCAAATTATGGAACTGTGGGGGCATGTTTTCCTCCTGGCTTGTGACAGGAAACTAGTCAATACATGAGTTATGTCTGACATACTTAATGCATTTCTTAAATTTAAAACAACCTTCCCCAAATCTCCCGAAAGCAACTCCAAGCCCTCTTCATGTGACATCATGAGGATGCTGCCAAACTCCCTCAGCTCTTCTAACGCAAGAAAGCAAATATATTCCAGTTGTCTGTCCATTCAGATTCACTGGGAGTAAGGCCAACTAAGTATAATTGACTATGTTCTGGATCAATACACATAGAATCTCAGCTCAGCAAATGCTATTGTCTATATAGGTTCTCCTCAACTTACAACCATAATTAATAACAGAATAACAGAGTTGGAAGGGACCTTGGAGGTCTCCTAGTCCAACCCTCTGTTCAAGCAGGAGACCTTCTATCAGAGGTTCCCAACCCCTGGTCCATGGACCGGCACCGGTCTGCGGCATATCAGAAACCAGTTGCGCAAACAAGCAAAGCCCCATCTGTGGGATCAGGTAGCATGTGGAAGGGACCTTGGAGGTCTTCTAGTCCAACCCCCTGCTTAGGCAGGAAACCCTACACCGCTTCAGACAAATGGTTATCCAACTCTTCTTAAAAACTTCCAGTGTTGGAGCAATCACAACTTCTGGAGGCAAGCTGTTCCACTGATTAATTGTTCTAATTGTCAGGAAATTTCTCCTCAGTTCTAAGTTGCTTCTCTCCTTGATTAGTTTCCACCCATTGCTTCTTGTCCCACCCTCAGGTGCCTTGGAGAATAGTTTGACTCCCTCTTCTTTGTGGCAGCCCCTGAGATATTGGAAGACTGCTATCATGTCTCCCCTGGTCCTTCTTTTCATTCAACTAGACATACCCAGTTCCTGCAAACTGTTCTTCATATGTTTTACCCTCCAGTTCTCTAATCAATTGCGTTGCTCTTCTCTGCATTCTTTCTAGAGTCTCAACATCTTTTCTACATCGTGGTGACCAAAACTGGATGCAGTATTCCATTGAGTCTGGAATTACACTCATGCCAATCTTCCAAGCAAGTCACATGATGAATTTTGCAACATTCTTTGGTGGTGGTGGTGGTGGTAGAGAAGTAGTTGCAATGATCATTAAGCAAAACAAATTTTAGCCGATCGATATTTTTTGTCAGGCAAGTGAAAGGAAACACCAGTTTCTAGCAACAAACAATTCATAAATTGTGGTCAACTGGCTGCAGAACACTCTGTGTGAGTTGGGAGGCTGTATAAATTTGTTTAATAAATAAATGTAATGTTTAAAAAAAACACTAAGTTCAGGCTGGTTGCCAGGTGGCTAAAATGCAATGTCACATGACCATGGATGGAGCCATCCATCCACATTTTGTGGTCACAGGTAGCTATGGGGAGCTCTGTCATAACTTCAAACAGTCACTGAGCAATCGGTCACAAGTCAAAGCCATATTCCATAAGCTTCTTTTTTTTTAATTCTCAGGCTTCTGTTGTTTAATTGAATCAGTTGCTCATCATCTTTCTAAGACAAATGATTTTAAAAAAACCTAATTATCTTTTTCAGTAAATGTCTTAGGAATGGAGAGTACAATCTTGTGCTGTTACTTAAGCCAAATTAGTACATACGTACAACCATAATTATTAGTACATTTTGTTGTTGTTGTTGTTAGTTGAAAAAGTCGTGTCTGAGTCCCATCACAATCCCATGCACATCTGGAGGTGGCTGCTATCTATGGATCACCTAAAAATCCTAGGTGATATCTTTTAAAAAGAACTTCCAGGTATTCTTGTCATGCTACAACTATAAAGTGAGAATGCTGATCAGAGGTGGGTTCATGCCAGTTCTAACCTCTTCTATAGAAGAGGTTCCACAAATCTACAGTGCCGTTTAGAACCGGTTCCAGCTCCCTCCCCATCACCAAGATGAAGAGCGAGAGGAGGAATTCTGGGAGTTGAAGTCCACAAGTCTTAAACCCCTGGGGGTTTTTTTTTCTAAAGGGTTAGGGGTGCAAGGGTCTTGTAACTTGACAGCTTTTATGATGCACGCTTCAATGCCAGAGTTCCTGAGCCAACATGACTGGAGGAGGAATTCTGGGAGTTGAAGTCCACAAGTCTTAAAGCTGTCAAGTTTGAACACCCCTGGGATTTTTTTTCCTAAAGGGTTAGGGGTGCAAGGGTCTTGTAACTTGACAGCTTTAAGACTTGTGTGCTTCAAATGCCAGAGTTTCTGAGCCAACATTTTGATTGCTAAGCAAGAGCATTGTTAAGTAGTTTCACCACATTTTACAAGTTGGCCACGCCCACCCTGTCACATGGCCCACAAGCCACTCCCACCCAGTCACATGGCTGGCAAGCCACTCCCACAAAGCAGACCACACCTACAGGAGAGGTTCTAAAAATTTTGGAAACCTACCACTGATGCTGATTGAATATGTGAGGTGAGAACATTCATTTTAATTGCATTTAACTGTAACAAAAGCTTAATGGAGGGAAACATCATTTAAGTCTTCCAAATATAGGTAGTCCTTTACTTACAGCCATTTGCTTGGTAGCAATAGCACTTAGAGTTGTATACTGCTTCACAGTGCTTTACAGACCCCTCTTAGTGGTTTACAGAGAATATTTCCCCCAACAATCTGGGTCCTCATTTTATCAACTTTGGAAGGATGGAAAGTTGAGTCCACCCTGAGCTGGTAAAACTCAAGCTCCTGGCAATGAATTAAGTTAGCGGTAGCAATAGCACTTAGACTTATATTCAGATTTACAGTCCTTTTAAAGAACTCTCTAAGTGGATTACAGCAGTGGTCCCCAACCTCCAGGCCATGGACCGGTACCGGTCCATGGATCAAATGGTACCGGGCCGCCCAAGGAACATTAAATTATTTCCATTTTATTTACTGTTGTGTATGTCTCTTGGGTTTGTTCAACTTTCCATGGACGAGAGGTTAACCGGGAGCTGAGAGACGTCACCTAAAGCCGCACCAATACCACGCATAGGCAAATATCGTGATATCGGGGCGCTTTACAGAGTCAGCCTATGGCCCCCAACCAGGCCAAAATGGTCATAGAGGGCCCTATCCAGTGATCAGAAGGTGATCCCACAGCAGCCAATGACAGCTTAGTAGATCCCAGCTCCTTTATCACTCCTATTGTCAATGTGTCACTGAAAATGTCTGTTGGAGGAGGAAGCAAACACTACCATAATACCAGTGGAGATGAAGATGGATCTAAGCTGACTCCACAAAGGTCCAAGTAACATACAGACAGATGTGTCCTCTCACAACTGTGCAAGCATTTCAGACATGCTTAGTGGAACCCAAGGATGAGCCCACTGAAAACTCTGCAAGCGTTGACTAACATTTGTGTCAGTGGCAAAGGACGGCGCCTGCCATACATTGAAACTGACATTGAAATTTAATGAATTTATATGCCGCCCAATCCCGAAGGACTCTGGGCGGCTTACAGAATACAATTCTAAAAAAGATAAAAATTAAAAATAGGGAAGAGGGAACAGATTAAAAGAAACACGTCATGCACTCAATGTAGGCGGGGCTGGACCTCATTCATGAGATCAACAGCCCCAGGCCTGCCGGAATAGCCAGGTTTTAGTGGCCTTTCGGAAGGCCGAGAGAGTGGGAAGGGTCCTGATCTCTGAGGGTAGATTGTTCCATAGGGTCGGAGCAGCTACAGAGAAGGCCCTTCCCCGAGGAGTTGCCAGCCGGCATTGTCCGGTCGATGGCACCCAGAGAAGGCCCATCCTGTGAGATCTTATCGGCCGTTGGTGGCCAGCTATGATCTTCTTGGACAAGGGTAGCAATAGCACTTAGATTTGTATACCGCTTTACAGTGATTTACAGCCCTCTCTAAACGGTTTTACAGAGTCAGCCTCTTGCCCCCAACAATCTGGGTCCTCATTTTACCCACCTCGGAAGGATGGAAGGCTGAGTCAACCTTGAGCCAGTGAGATTTGAACTGCCACATTGCTGGCAATCAGCAGTAAGCAGAATTAGCTTGCAATGATGCATTCTAACCACTGCACCACTGCAGTAACCATGCAAAGTTACAGCGGCCCTGAAAAAGGTGACTTATGACTGTTTTCACACTTACGACCATTGCAGCATCCCCATGGTCATGTGGTCAATATTCAGATATTTGGCAACTGGTTCATATTTATGAAGGTTGTGGTGTCCCGGGGCCACATGATCACCTTTTGCGACCACCTGACAAGCAAAGTCAATGGGAAAGCCAGATTCATTTAACAACTGTGGCCAGAAAGGTTATGAAATGGGGCAAACCTCACTTAAAAACTGCTTTGCTTAGCAATGGAAATTTTGGGCTCAATTGTGTTTGTACACAAGGGTGGGCTTCAAAACTTTTAGCAAGGGATTCTCTGCCCAGTTCCTGGGTAGGCGTGGCCATGATGGGCAGGGCCTAGTTGGCCTCCTGCACCAATGGTGTTTTGCAGTGATGGGTTTCAAAAATTGTTTGAACCTACTCTGTGGGTGTGGCCTCCTTTGTGGGAGTGGCTTGCCGCCCGTGTGACCGGATGGGAGTGGCTTGCTGCCCATGTGACCGGATATGAAGATGCCGAAGACACTTGTCAGAACCACCTTAAATTACCTCACACACAGCACTGGCATGCATCAGAATATGATGTGAACTTGTTTTTTAAAAGGCATCTTCGGTTTGCGTTAAAACAACTTCAACACATGCAATGTTCTGATTGCACCACAAACGCAGTAGTCATCCTTACCTTTCACAGAGGCACTGAGTTTTATAAATATGAGCATGATAGTGTAGAATAATCATATCCAAGGACCAGTGGTGGGCTTCAAAAAATTTTGGAACCTCTTCTGTAGGTGTGGCCTCCTTTCCGGGTCCACTGGTGGAACCTCTTCTAACCAGTTCGGTAGATTTGACGAACTGGTTCTATCGAATAGGTGCGAACTGGTAGGAACCCACCTCTGGCGTTTTGGCTCTCCCCAGACACCAGTGACTTTCCTTGAGCATCCAGGAGGGTGAAAGCGGCCTGCCCAGGCTCCGGAGGCCCACCGGAGCAGAAACAAGCCCTTTTCCAGCCTTCCCAAAGTTCTGGTAGGCCCATTTTCGCCCTCCCCAAGCCTTTGCACATGCCCTGCAAGTGCCTGCAACCAAAATGGGCTGTGTAGGGACTCCTGGGAGGGCAGGGTGGGGTGGGCGGGGCCAGCCAGGGTTGGGATTTGGGGGTTCTCTGAACAGTACAGAATCTTAACTAGAGGTTCTCCAGAACCTTTCCGAACCCCCAGCAGCCCACCCTGGTTGTGCGTCGAGGACTACCTGTAAGTGGTGCCTCCTCCGTCTTGAACTCCCATGAGTGTCACAGAGCATATTTGCCTTAAAACTGCCAAAATTGCTTTAAAACTGCCACCTGGTGGTTCTGAGCACCTCCCTCCCCTCCAGACCCACATCCAGCCATTCCTTTTAACCTCACCGCCATGAGCTCTGGGGAAACCGATGCATGGTTTTCAGAAATATAAGCCCTCCATTGTTTGAGAAGCCAAAAGCCTCCTGCC
This sequence comes from Thamnophis elegans, assembly GCF_009769535.1. Taxonomy (NCBI): domain Eukaryota; kingdom Metazoa; phylum Chordata; class Lepidosauria; order Squamata; family Natricidae; genus Thamnophis; species Thamnophis elegans. Next base: position 66,178,414 of record NC_045548.1, read on the forward strand.
ATTTCTTCTCCTTCTACTCGCCAACCCTTTGAATCTATACTGGAAGTCCCCTTTCTTGCCGTTGGCAGGGGGGGGGGAAGGAAAGAAGAGCCGTTAGAACATCTGTTTCCCATCTAACCTGGAACCAGACTTTTGCGTTGAAGTTCTCTTACTGTACATTGATTCAATTACCAAGCCCGGTTGGTGCAGAAGTTTGAGGTTATACGGCCTTTGCGAAAGGCTGTTGCATTTTGCCATACAAGAGCCCTGAATTAATTAAGATCCAAGCCACCACTTCCCTTGGAAGAATTAGCTCCTGCAGAAGTGGAGCAAAATCTTTCAGAGATGAGAAGTTTGGGCAAAGGCGAGAGGCAGCCCAGGGATCCTTAGAGTCCCTGCTGTTTCAGTTTGGGTCTTGGATTGGACTGTCTGTCTACTCTGGGTTCCCAGCTGTGTCAGCTTGGTTTTTGTAAAATGGATTGGGGCAGCGGGGAAGAACTGCATGCAATTGTTTGTCATAGTTCTGGGCTTCTCCCTGGAAATTTAAAGGTGTTGTGGCCTACCAGTGGCCGGTGGAGCTGGCAGCAGATTTGGACAGTGAGGAGGTTGGGGAGGAACATGGGCCAGTCCTGGAGTCTGGGGAAGGCTCTGATGAGGGCTCTGAGTTGAAGGCAGAGATGGGGCCAGAGTTGTATGCCACTTATCAGCTGCCTTCGGAGTCAGACATCTGTGAGGCAGATGAACAGCTGGAGCCTGTTTCCAGTGTGTTGCATGCACAGAGTTGCCAGACAAAGGGAACAGCTAAGGAACAGGGGTCGACTTGGGAGTAAGGCCACAGGTAGGTGGTGAATGGCCCCTCCCAGAGGAAATAAAAGAGGAGCGAAGGGGGAATGGAGTTTGCAGGAGACAATTAGTTCGCTTAATTGGTTCGTGACTCTCCGAGGTTCCTTGCCCTTTTTTGCAGATATCGGCCTGGCAGCTCTCCAAGCCAAATAAGGTCTGTGACTGCAAATCCTCCCTTGAAAGACTTTGCTGGATGTGAATGAGCAGAATTCACAGTAAATTAATAAAAGGGGGTTTTGTTGGGACCAGGAGTTTGCTTCATGCTCTTGGGAAGCCTCGGTCAGAACAAAAGGTGGCTTCTTTGGGATAAAGGAGCACTTCTTCTGAAAATACAAGTGCATGGCTTGGAGGCTGTCCATATAACTGAACTTTCCTGGTGTTTTCTTTAAAAACGTTTTGCTTCTCAAGCAAGAAGCTTCTTCACTTCTAACAGTTATTTCTGAAGAAGCTTCTTGGATGAGAAGCAAGATGTTTTCAAAGAAAACACCAAGAAAGTCCATTTGCCTTTTTTTGGAGTGGGGGGACACCTTTTGAGACAACCATGACCTGGATGATTGAGAATCTCCATAGACTTTATGTGGACAGTTCCTTCTGCAAAAGCCAGGAGCCTAGTCTCTTCAGGGCCCAGGCCAAAATGGTCATCGAGGGCCCTATCCAGTGATCAGAAGGTGATCCCACAGCAGCCAAGGAGAGCTTAGTAGATCCCAGCTCCTTTATCACTCCCATGGTCAATGTGTCACTGAAAATGTCTGTTGGAGGAGGAAGCAAACACTGCCATAATACCAGTGGAGATGAAGATGGATCTAAGCTGACTCCACAAAGGTCCAAGTAACATACAGACAGATGTGTCCTCTCACAACTGTGCAAGCATTTCAGACATGCTTAGTGGAACCCAAGGATGAGCCCACTGAAAACTCTGCAAGCATTGACTAACATTTGTGTCAGTGGCAAAAGATGGCACCTGCCATACATCAATTGGTGGCCAGCTATGATCTTCTTGGACAAGGGTAGCAATAGCACTTAGACTTGTATGCTGCTTTACGGCGCTTTACAGCCCTCTCTAAGCGGTTTTACAGAGTCAGCCTATTGCCCCCAACAATCTGGGTCCTCATTTTACCAACCTTGGAAGGATGGAAGGCTGAGTCAACATGCACGAGCACATTTTCAGTGTGCAGCGAACCAGTGGTAAGATTATGCAAGCTTGCTTGGAACCTTGGAACTTTGGACAGCAAAGGTGACTAACAAGCAAATACTGGAACGCATAAGAGCCGAGGTGGTGCAGTGGGTAGAGTGCAGTACTGCAGGCCACTTCAGCTGACTGCTAGTTCAGCAGTTCAGCGGTTCAAATCTCACCGGCTCAGGGTTGACTCAGCCTTCCATCCTTCCGAGGTGGGTAAAATGAGGACCCAGATTGTGGGGGCGATATGCTGACTCTGTAAACTGCTTAGAGAGGGCTGAAAGCCCTAAGAAGCGGTATATAAGTCTAACTGCTATTGCTATATGAAACCCACCTCTGCAAACGGCCATAAACATAAGCTAGTCGCTGAGCATCTGAAATGCAGCCATGTGACCACAAGGGGAGGGGAAAGTGGCTTTTGGAACTTGGGTTGTAAACCCCCCCCCCCCAAGGGATGACCACTTCAAATGATTGCTCAGCGACCAGTTGTAAATCAAGAAATACCTATAATCCGTTCTGGGCTCCTTTATTCAGCTCTGTCCCTCAAAACCAAGCAAAGAATAACAAAGCTGGGTGAATCGTGTCTGAGTCTGCATAGCTGACCTGTAGACGTTGCATTCATAGAAAATTGTGCCCTGGTGAAGACCCCCCCATCTACCTTCTGAGATCTGGGCGCAGAAAACCAGAAAGGGAATTTTATCTCGGTCTGTATCTCTTTCTACCGAGCTTTCTCAATAACGTCTGTCTGTCTGTCTAAGCACTAAGACATGTCTATTGTCAAATTATAGGCTCCATTTACAAACCTCAAAATGTTCTCACCAACTGCTAGTTGCCAGAAACGGCTGTCTTTTTGGAGGGGAAGCAAAGAAATCTGGCAACCTTTAAAAACTCTGGTATTGAGTAAGACTCTTGATTCAGTCAGCCAGCTCTGACTGCTGGTTGTACTTTTGATCTGTGCGTTCAGTATGGCGCTTGATGTCAATTAATCGTGATTGTGACTCTGCTGGACCCCAAGTTACTCTCTTTTGCTGAAATTGTGGGTTCCTGCCTGGATTTTCCATTTACTGGAGAGTAAATTCCAGCCCCAGAGAGGTGATTCTAAAACTGGGACTTGCTCCCATCAGCCTCCGTAATTGCAATGAGAGAGAAAAAGTGGAGGAAGAAAAGAAATAGCAATAGCAATAGCAATAGCAGTTAGACTTATATACCGCTTCATAGGGCTTTCAGCCCTCTCTAAGCGGTTTACAGAGTCAGCATATCGCCCCCAACAACAATCCGGGTCCTCATTTTACCCACCTCGGAAGGATGGAAGGCTGAGTCAACCCTGAGCCGGTGAGATTTGAACAGCCGAACTGCAGTCAGCTGAAGTAGCCTGCAGTGCTGCATTTAACCACTGCGCCACCTCGAAAGAGGAAGGGGGGAAGAGGAGGGGAGGAGGGGGAAGAGGAGGAAGGGGAGAAGAGGAGGATGGTGGAGGAGGAGGAAGAAGAGGAAGTGGAGGAGGAGGAAGAGGAAAAGGAGAAGGAAGAAGAGGAAGAAAAAAATGAAGAGGAGGAGGTGGGGAGGTGGAGGAAAAGAAAGAGGAAGGGGGGAAGAGGAAGAAGGGGAGAAGAGGAGAAGGGGGAGAAGGAGGAAGAAGAGGAAGAGGAGGGGTAGGAGAAGGAAGAGGAAAAGGAGGAAGAAAAAAATGAAGAGGAGGAGGTGGGGAGGAGGAGGAAAAGAAAGAGGAAGAGGAGGAAGAGAACAAGGAGGAAGAAGAAGAGGAAGAAGAGGAAGAGAAGGAGGGGGAGGAGGGGGAAGAGGAGGGGAGGAGCAGGGAGAGGAGGAGGAAGAGAAGAAGAAAAGGAAGAAGAAGAAAAGGAAGAGGAAGAAGAAAAGGAAGAGGAGGAGAAGGAAGAGGAAAAGGAGGAGGAGGTAGTTTGATTAGTGACCATTTGAAGTTACAACAGCATTGGAAAAAAGTGACATTACCTTTTATCACACTTGTCAAGCTTTTTGCACATGTTATTGAAGCCATCACGTGTACATCTTGCTTAGTAATCACTTCACTCCACATCTTACTAAGGTTTTATAGGGTGGTATTAATACCCCACTTGATCTTGATTGTATCCCTCTGTTAATGCAATTTAGGATTGCATGGCCGTTTTTGGCTGCGGCTGCAAACTGTTGGCTCATATTTAGCTGGTTGTCCAATTAAAAACTTCAAGATCCTTCTCATAGTCACTGCTATTAAGCCTGATTTCACCCAGTCTATATGTGTATACTTTTGGTTTTTCTTCTCTAAGTGCAAAACTTTACATGTCTCCACATTGAATTTCATTTTGTTAGGTAGGACCCAGTGTTCAAGTCTGCCAAGATCCATCTGGATTTTGAGCTTTTCATCTAGGGCAGGGGTGTCCAAATTTGGGAACTTTAAGACTTGTGGACTTCGGAAGGCGGGGCTTAGCAGTGAGAAGATGGAGTTTCAGGCTACTCCTGAAATTCCTCTATACCAAAGGATTTTTGGACGGGTTCTTTGAACTCTAGCTGTCCCGGAGACGACAGTGAAGGTGGGGAGGGACCCAGGACCCCAGAGATATCCGCAAACCTCCTGGGGGGGGTATTAACTCCTCGTGCCAATTCCTTTTTGGATTAGCTGCGTGCTAACTGAAACTGCAGGTTGCCCCTAAGAATGGAAGAAGTGATGTCATCTGGTAAGCTGATTTTATTATCCAAGAGAGACTGTTCGTGTTAAAAAATTAAGCTAACTGAATCCAAAGAACAGGAAGATTTAGCGGCGAATTGGCTCTTTCTAATGGATTTATGACTGGTGGTTACTTTACTTCTTAAATGCTTCAAGAAACTCCGCGACATCCTCCCCCCTCTGAATCTCCCTAAGTGGATCGTAAAACTTATCTCCTACTAATTAGCCCGTCACGATTCGACATTTTTATTACTTTACTACCTAGTTCTGTTTACAACTAGATAAGATTGGCAGCCTGTAAGAGACTAAAAAAAAAAATGCTTTGAAGCTTGTGGGGGAAAAAAAAAGAGAGCTTCTAATTTTTAACTACGACACATCATGGCGTCCCAAAATATCTCTAAGACTTCATTTCAGACTCTTTTCTCTGCATGTAGAGGACTCTTTGATTCTTACCAAAAACTGGAAAGAAAACTGGATCAACTGATTCTAAAATATGAAGTTAAAACTGAGATCGTTGAATGCTTAAATGTTCCTGAAACACAAATGGAAAATGTGAGAAATGGTGTCTGGTCTATCTCAGAGGAAGAAAGGAGGGGGGAAGCTATAAAGACGACTCATTTAAAGAGAGAGTGTGTAGGAGGAATGGAGAATCCACCCTTGAGAATTAAAGTTAATTTGGGAAATTTTATAAGCCTAGGACAACATTATTATTTCATCACCGACATTCAGAATCCAAAGGTGCCGAAATATTTGTGTTTGGATTTGCTTATGGAAACATTTGGTAAATTTATCCAACGAATGGCTATTGGACGGAGGAAATCTCGTTGTTGGAGGGACACAGGCTGACAGATGGGACAATACAACCTAAAATTAGCTAGATCGGATTACTTCAATTTGTAATAGATATAGCTGAATAATGACTGATATGGATAGCAATATATATAATTTGGAACTGGCTGATAGATTGATGAATACAATTGAAAACTAGTTAAACCTAATTGCTTTTTCTTGTAACAGATATTGCTGAATAATAATTGATATTGATAGTAATGTATATAATGTGGAGTTGATATGATAACTAACAATTGGATATGAGAAAACACCTTTAGATTATACATAAAGAGTATTAACTACAATAATTATCACTATTAAAAAACTAAATAAAATTCATACAATCAAATGTTAATCAATACTGGGAAAATGTTATGATATATGATATAATTGAATATTATGGATGTTCAGCTAAAATAGGATATGAGGATTTGATGATAATAGAGGATTTTACAAATAAGTAAATGAACTGCCAGCATGTGTTATGGACTAATTCCTTAGCATAGCTAAGGATGAAGGATGTTTAAATAACCATAATAATTAAAACTGGAGGTATAATGATGTTGATATGGTAAATATTCGAGTTAAGATATCTGAATTAATATGAAATAATGGAAGAGAAGCACCAAAACATGTTGTAACCAGTTGATATACTTCTTCTTTTTTTCATAATAGACACCTGTGTTTTGTTTTGTTTTCCTGATTGTTTTTTGTCTTTTTTTGTATTATCTACTATCCTTTATTCTAATTTTTAATTTCTATTTGTCCTTTTTTCCTTTTTCTTTTTCTTTTTTTTTTTGATTTTTCTCCCTTCCCATCGGTGTGGGTAGGTATTGTTTAAGATTATTACTCCTACCAATATTTCTAAATAATAATTACAGTTAAATGAAAACGGACATATAATAATGCTTGAGTTAATATGAGTTATGTTGGTTGACTGTGGAGGAGATGTACCAAAACTTATCTGTAATTGATTGATATATTAAGAAAGATGCTGTACCCGTTTTAAACTAAAACTAAAAAACATTTAATTAAAAAAAAAAAAAAGACTTGTGGACTTCAACTCCCAGAATTCCCCAGCCAGCCAGCCTTGCTGGGGGATCCTGGAAGTTGAGAGTTGAAGTCCATAAGTCTTAAAGTTCCCAAGTTTGGACACCCCTGCTCTAAAGTGTTGGCTATTCCTGCCAACTTAGTATCATCCGCAAATTTGGTACGTTCCCCTTCTATTCCCTCATCTAAGTCATGGTTGACTAAGAATACCTGTAATATAATAGTGGTGCCTTTTTCTATGATTCTTTCAATCTTTAAATTTTCCAATCTAACCTACTGTATTTGTTTTTTGTGGCTCTCTCTTATCCAAGTTCAAACCATCTGTAATCCTGCTGAGACTTTTTGAGATCAATTAAAATTGGTTGAGTAGTGCCCACCTGGCCGAGCAGTGCCAAAAATAGAACAGGTAACTCACTCCGATCTGTGAGCAACCTATTTGATATTTTTTTTTTCCTTTAATGCACTTTTTCATCATGGTCTAACAGGAGCAGACAAAAACCACACAAATATAAATGTCTAAGTAGCAAATCAAGTGTGAATATAAACTGTGGAACAAAACCCTGGCATGACACTCACAATTCCTTGTGAGAGAAAATAGTTCTCCCCTTGGGCACTCTGGTTTATAGCGACGTAGTGATGATAGATTGCGAAACTGCGCGGATCAAAATGCTGTGGCTTAAATCTTATATTTTACTGGGCAGACCACATTTGAATAAATAATACTTTAATGCATTTCAGATGTGAATGCAAGAAGGATTCAACATCAATTAAGTGGAAGGATTTCTAGAATCTCCATTGCTAAATGGAGATACTTTTCTTAGTTGTTTGTACATATATTGCAAAATAACTTGGATTGTATGTCCAGTGAATACAGGTAGGTGTGAATCAAAAACTATTAAGTGATCTGGCACTATTGAATGAGATATTCACATTTTTATGTAATTCTATTCCCCAAAGGAGCCACCGCTGGCAGCAACTAACAGATCCTTGTATACCTGCCCTGTAGCAATTTCTTAGTGGTAAACTTTCCAGTTCTGGGATAACCTCCCTTGTCATGTTGAGAGGAGGAGGAGGAGGAGGTTGGAGAAGCAGAGGAGGAGGAGGAGGAGGAGGAGGAGGAGGAGGAGGAGGAGGAGGAGGAGGAGGAGGAGGAGGAGGAGGAAGAAGAAGAAGAAGACGAAGAAGAAGAAGACGAAGAAGAAGAAGAAGAAGAAGAAGAAGAAGAAGAGGATGATGATTAGTCAGAGGGAATGAGCCGAGGTGGCGCAGTGGTTAGAGTGCTGTACTGCAGCTACTTCAGCTGACTGCTATCTGCAGTTCGTCTGTTCAAATCTCACCGACTCAGGGTTGACTCAGCCTTCCATCCTTCCAAGGTGGGTAAAATGAGGACCCAGACTGTGGGGACGATATGCTGACTCTGTAAATCGCTTAGAGAGGGCTGAAAGCCCTATGAAGTGGTATATAAGTCTAACTGCTATTCCTATTGCTAATAGCATAATTAGGGAGACATATGAGAGAGAAATGAAGTGTACAGAGCAGTTGTTGGGTTGGCTTCCTTAGAAGAAGAGAAGACCCAGAGGGACAAGAGCTCCATGCAAAGCTCAAGACTAGGAAAGAGGGATCTTTCTTCTCCTGGTAGTTGGTCAAGAAGGCGTGGTTTGGCTTTTCCCAATGAAGAAGCAAAAGGTGTTCAAATGAGTTGGAGGACACTCTCCATTAACTCAACCCTTTTCCTTTCTTTTCGTACACACTCTCTCTCTCAACAAGTCCAAAAAGACAAGAATGTTCTGATCTGGGGGCTTCCCCAAAAAGCATGAAACAGAGTCCTGTTCCCGACAAAACCCCTTTTATAATGTGAATTCCTCTCATTCACATTTAGCAAAGGCCTAGCAAACATTTAAGAGGAATATTTATGACTACAGACCTTATCTGTAGCTGCCATGTAAATATTTTCCCAATGAGGTGCTGTGCAAGGAAAGACTGGGCACAGAGTCTCTGAGATTCATGGACAGATCTTCACACTCCTGAAACAAATCTAACAACCGAAAGAACGAATTGTTTCCTGCAAAAGCCCACTCTCCTTTTGCTCCTCTTTTATTTCCTATGGGAGGGGCCAATCACCTTCCACCTGTGACTTTACTCCCAAGTCTGCCCTGATTTCTGAGTTGTTCTTTTCTTCTGGAAGCTCTGCGCATGCGCACACTGGGAACAGGCTCCAGCTGTTCCTCTGCCTCACTGCTGTCTAGCTCCGTAGGTACCTGATCACTGCCAAATAGTCTCAGCCCCATCTCTGCCTCCAATGCCCTCGTCCGAGCCTTCCCCAGCCTCCAGGACTGGCCCAGCCACCTCCCCAACCTCCCCACTGTCTGACTCTGCTGCCAGCTGTGCTGGCAGGCCACAACCAAGAAGGAGATGGAGAGAAAGGGGAGAAAGCAGGAGAGACAGAGTGAGAGAGTGGTTTGGAGGGAGATCTGGAAGGAAACCTGACACCAGGATTGTGTTGTTGAATACCTGCTGGAAATCATAAAATGTACATAGTAAAAAAAACCATGAAAGCTTCCTCTCTCTTCTCCTTCTATGTCCATTGTCATTTTTGCACAGGCACAACAACATTTCAGAAATGAACCCCATCACACTGCAACTTTTGTAATCCAAGTTGAAAAGTGTTATAAAATGCATGCAAAAGTTTAGGCATCCTGATCAAATTTGTTTTCACAAATCCCTACCAGAACCAAAGTTGACCTCTACAAAGTACAAAATGAAGCATGACTTCTTTTCAAAAGAAGGCTAGAAAGACCCTTAACAGGCTAAGGGAAATATGGCAATTGTTATTTCTGCCAAAGGAGATGTTACAAAATACAGACAGAAAGTGTGTCCAAAACTGTTATAGCTATGATAATCATTGTCTTGTTAGTTTAAATCTGTAAACAATTGGATGTTAAAAGTAGACATGTCCTGTTTAATTTCTGCTATGTAGAACAGAACAGAATAATAGAGTTGGAAGGAACCTTGGAGGTCTTCTAGTCCAACTCTATACCATTTCAGACAAATAGTTATCCAATCTCTTCTGAAAAACATCCAGTGTTGGAGCATTCGCAACTTCTGGAGGCAAGTTGTTCCACTGATTAATTGTTTTAACTGTCAGGAAATTTCTCCTTATTTCTAGGTTGCTTCTCTCCTTGAATAGTTTCCATCCATTGCTTCTTGTCCTACCCTCAGGTGCTTTGGAGATACCTTAACTTCTTCTTTGTGGCAACTCCTGAGATATTGGAAGACTGCTATCATGTCATCCTAGTCCTTCTTTTCATAAGATTAGACATATCCAGTCCGTGCAACTGTTCTTCATATGTTTTAGCCTCCAGTCCCCTAATCATCTTTGTTGCTCTTCTCTGCACTCTTTCTGGGGTGTCAATATCATTTTTACAGTGTGGTGGCCAAAGCTTGATGCAGTATTCTAGAAGTAGTATGGCTTCTGTTCTTTTAGGAATTAGTTTATGAGAGAGAGGGGGGGAGGGAGGGAGGGAGGGAGGGAGAGAGAGAGAGAGAGAGATCAGTTTATTACCGGTTCTGTGGGCGTGGCTTGGTGGGCATGGCATGGCTTGGTGGGCATGGCAGGGCATGGCATGGTGGGTGTGGCAGGGGAAGGATACTGTAAAATATCCATTCCCTCCCACTCCAGGGGAAGGTTATTGCAAAATCCCCCCCCCATCAGCTGGGACTTGGGAGGCAGAGAATAGATGGGGGCGGGGCCAGTCACAGGTGGTATTTACTGGTTCTCTGAACTACTCAAAATTTCCGCTACTAGTTCTCCAGAATACCACCTCTGATATATGCCAGGAGTGCTTAAACTTCTGCAGGCAGATTTACCTCCTTCAGTCCATAGGAGCACTTAGCAAATCTTAGCTGATCTTGGAAGCTAAGCATGGAGAGCCTTGGCTAGAACCTGGATGGAAGATCAGCTGGAAATCTGAAGGTTGTCTGCTACGTTAGAAAGTAAAAAAGATATCCGAAAGAAAGCCACCTATCATATTGCCAAGGATATATGGATACAATCACCAGGAGCCAAGTTTCATTCAAAAATAATTTTGAGTCGTTAAGGTTATTGAACACTTAACAGAATAACAGAATTGGAAGGGACCTTGGGAGTCTTCTGGCTTGAGACCCTGTAGCATTCCAGATAAATGTTTGTCCAGCAGGGGTGGGTTCCTGCCAGTTCTAACCTCTTCTATAGAAGAGGTTCCACAAATCTACAACGCCGTTTAGAATCGGTTCCAGCTCCCTCCCCCCGCCCGTCCGCACATCATCAAGATGAAGAGCAAGAGGAGAATTCTGGGAGTTGAAGTCCACAAGTCTTAACTTAAGGTGTCAAGTTTGAACACCCCTGGGGTTTTTTTTTTCTAAAGTGTAGGGGTGCAAGGGTCTTGTAACTTGACAGCTTTAAGACTTGCGTGCTTCAAATGCCAGAGTTTCTGAGCCAACATTTTGGTTGCTAAACAAGAGTGTTGTTAAGTGAGTTTCACCACATTTTACAAGTTGGCCATGCCCACCCAGTCACATGACTATCAAGCCACTCCCACCTGGTCACATGGCAAGCAAGCCACTCCCACCTGGTCACATGGCCGGTAAGCCACTCCCACAAAGCAGGCTACACCTGCAGAAGAGGTTCTAAAAAATTTTGAAACCCACCACTGTTGTCCAGTCTCTTCTTAAAAGCCTCCAATGATGGAGCACCCACAACTTCTGACTAATTGTTCTCACTGTTAAGGAATTTCTCCCTAGTTCTAGGTTGCTTCTCTCCCTGATTATATTTTCTACCCATTGCTTCTTGTATTTATGGTACCAAGAGCGGAGCATCATTCAAGGATAACTTTACATCTTTCGCTTTACAAAGCATTTACGGTATGCTTCCTTTTTGTGAATTTAGCCAAATGCAGGATATGGATATTGTCATAAGCATGCAGAATATAAATGAGAAAGCTGGATTGTTGGATGCACCAAAGCATATCATTTGTTTATCTGATGTCTTGTTAATGAACACCTGCCTAGCCTATTTGCCATTGTATCTGCTGATGAAATTATGTACACCATGACAAGCAAGTTGAGACCAGAGAGAAGGAGAGGAATTGTATTGTTTGGCTAGCGCAACAGTGTTGATTAGCCTTTGCGATGTTATTACCGCATCTTGACAAGGTTATTACTTCCTGCAGTGGAAGGCATGGACCAATCACTCATTTTACTGTTGCACATGTTGGACAGATGTTGCAGAAGGGGCTCTTGGAGCAAAATCCTTCCTTAGAAGTCCCCTTATGGAAGCATGAAACTGATTATAGACCCCCAAAAGTATTTCACTAGACTCAGAGTTAATAATGTGCATTTCTGATCACATTGGATGCGCAGGTGACCTGTATTACAATGGCTTAAAACACAGGATGCACATCCATAAAACATGAACACGGAACACATCTGTTGAAATAATATTAATTTTCCTGAGTTATCTTCAGGTCTACTTAACTTGTCTTTTGAAATCAATTAATGAGATTTTGACAAGATCCAGATTTCGTTTTTAATCAGATACACTTTTTAACCCATGAGTTTTTCTCTTCCCCAGCTGACATTTATTTTAAAAAAATCATTTCAATAACAAACCAAATCCCACCAAGCCACATGGCCAAGAGCTTGGCAAAAAGAATGATACGGTTAAGTGTTACATTGAGGGCACCTGTGCAGGTTCTGACTTTAATTGTCAGAATCCTATGCAGTATGATCTTTAAGAAATATTTACCTGTATACAGTTAGTCCTTGATTTACAAGTTTATTTAGTGACCGTATGCAGTTACAACAGCACTGGGAACGGTGTCTTATCACCAGGGGTGGGATTGAAACATTTTAGCAAAAGGTTCTCTGCCCCGTTGCTTGGTGGGTGTGGCCATGGTGGGCGTGGCCTACTCAGTCTCCTGCACCATGGAGGTGGGGGGGGGGGGTCATCCTTCCCAGGCTTTGGAGGTTTTTCTCGATCCTCCGGGAGGGCGAAAATGGCCTCCCCCAGGCTATGGAGGCCTTCCGGAGACCCATTCTTTGCTCTCCCAAAGCCTCCGCACGGGCCCTGCGCTTACCTTGCATCCAAAATGGGCCACGTGGAGGCTCCTGGGAGGGGCAGAGCAGGGTGGATGAGGTCAGCCAGTCCTTGGAACTACCAATTCAGTGAACCAGATGTAAAATTAACATCCAGTTGGCCCGAACTGGTCCGAATCGGCTGAATCCCACTCCTGCCTATGACCATCTTTCACACTTACAACCCTTTCAGCATCCCCAGGGTCACGTGATCAAAATCCAGATGCTTGGCAACAGTCTCACATTTATGACAGTTGCTTTATCCCGGGGTCATGGGATCATCTTTTGCAACCTTCCAACAAGCAAAGTCAATGGGGAAGCCAGATTCACTTAACAACCAGGTTACTAATTTAACAGTGATTCTGTTAACAAATGTAGCAAGGAAAGTCATAACATGGAACAAAACCCACTTATCAATTGTCTCACTTAGCAACAGAGATTTGGGGCTCAACTGTGGTTGTAAGTCAAGGACCAACCGTATTAGTCCTATTAGCTTAACTTATTAGGATTATTAGAACTGTCCTAAAGTTCTAAGGCTCAGTAAAAGTTCAATAAAAGTTAATATCTGAAACTAATGTAAACTTCTTGAGTCATCCTTTTACAGTTTGTATCTCAGATGGGAGCTGAATTTTTATTCTCTGATCTTCTTTTCATTATGCAGCACAGTAACCCCATATTTTCTTTGGCCATTGGCAGATAGCATCGCTGTTATGCTTCAAAATGCAAGACGAAACTTCTAGCGCATCTCCATCTTATCTGTAATTCCTCCTTTCCTGAGAACTAACCAAGAGGAGGCTACCCAGGAGACTTTAAATCCCCAACAGAATAACAAAGTTGGAAGGGACCTTGGAAGTCTTCTAGTCCAACCCCCTGCTCGAGCAGAAACCCCTATACTATTTCAAACCAAAGTTTGTTGAATCTCGTCTTTAAAATATCCAGTGATGGAGTGTCCGTGGAGTTGTCCACTTCTGGAGGCAAGCCGATTCATTGTTCTCACTGCCAGGAAATTTCTCCTTACTTCTAGGTTCTCTCTTTGATTCATTTCCATCTGTTACTTCTTGTCCTGTCTTCAGGTGTTTTGGAGAAGAGATTTTTTGACTCTGTGGCAGCTGGTATTCAGCCAGTTCTGACCGGTTCTAGTGAACCGGTAGCGGAAATTTTGAGTAGCTCAGAGAACCGGCAAATACTACCTCTGGCTGGCTCCGTCACCCATCTATTTGCTGCAGTGGTGGGTTTCAAATATTGTTCGAACCTACTCTGTGGGTGTGGCCTCCTTTGTGGGAATGGCTTGCCACCCATGTGACCGGATGGGAGTGACTTGCCCATGTGACCAGATATGAAGATGCCGACGACACTTGTCAGAACCACCTTAAATTCCCTCACACACAGCACTGGCATGCCTAAGAATATGATGTAAACTTGTTTTTTAAAAGGCATCTTTGGTTTGCGTTAAAACAACTTCAACACACGCAATGTTCTGTTTGCACCACAAAGGCAGTAGTCATCCTTACCTTTCACAGAGGCCCTGAGTTTTATAAATATGAGCATGATAGTGTAGAATAATCATATCCAAGGACCAATGGTGGGTTTCAAAAAATTTTGGAACCTCTTCTGTAGGTGTGGCCTGCTTTCCAGGTCCACTGGTGGAACCTCTTCTAACCAGTTCGGTAGATTTGACGAACCGGTTCTACCGAATAGGTGCAAACTGGTAGGAACCCACCTCTGATTTGCTGCCTTCCAAGTCCCAGCTGATCTGCTGGGTTTCCTTCTGTTGCCCTGCACAGGAGAATGGGGCTGGAAAGCAGGTTAGTGTTGGGGGAAGGGAATGGGGATTTTGCAGTATCCTTCCCCTGCCATGCCCACCAAACTACGCCCACCAAGCCACACCATCCCCACAGAACTGGCAGTAAAAAAATTTGAATCCCACCATTGTGGCAGTACCCCAAATATTGAAAGATTGCTATTGCATAATCCCTAATCTTTCTCTTCATTAAACTAGACCTGACCAATTCCTGCAACCATTCTTCATATGTGTTTGCCTTCAGTCCCCTAATCATCTTTGTTGCTCTTCTCTGCACTCTGAAGTCTCAATATCTTTTTTGGTGGCTAAAACTGGGTGTAATATTCAAAATGTGGTCTTATAATGTGGTGCTAACAAAAAAGCTTTCTTTGTGCCCCTACATTTCTGGTTGTGTCAGACAAAAATGAAGGATGTGAAGGAAAGAAAAATGAAGGGAATGGATCCTTCAAAGATAAGAGGGGAAAATATTTTAATAGTTATAACAATTGGAACAGTTGGGACAACTTAGGATATCTCTGCAGTGGACTTCAGGTGAGATAGAGGCAACATCATGAGGACATGCCCCTTAAAATGGTTAGCAAGACATTTTTGGAAATCCCCCATGATGTGAGAGGGAGCACATAACTGCATATCTTCCATCTGAATTAGTACAACAATACAAAGTTTACAAAACAATGTAAAATTAGTGTCAATACAAAGATACAATTTTCTGGAGACCTCCAACAATCGTTATTTGATGCTGTTGTAGTGTGATGTCCCAAAGGTGCTTTTTCAAGAGGCAACTGGACTTTCTGGTTTTTTTCTTTGAAGACATTTTGCTTTTCCTTCAAGAAGCTTCTTTAGCTCTGACTGGATGGTGGGTGGATGGATTCTTCCATTCCCCACCATCCAATCAGAGCTGAAGAAACTTCTTGGATGAGAAGCGAAATGTCTTCACGGAAAAAACAGAAAGTCCAGTTGCCTCTTGAAAAAAAAAGAAGCACCTTTGGAACAACCAGGACCTGGATAACTGAGAATCTCCATGGACATGTCTCTTTGATGTTGTCTTTCCACCTTCTTCTGGGTCTGTCTAATGTTCTTTGACCCTCTCCCCTTTTTGTATATGCCTTGTATGGTATGGAATCTCGCAACCTCCTGCCCAGGTGAGCAAACCATGTTATTTGCAGTTTTTGTTTTGCTTTCTTTTAGTAAATATATCTGTTACAAATTATTGAATGGTGCAGTGGCCTAGAGGTGAAGCTCTTGCCTCACAATCAGGAGGCTGTGAGTTCAGTCCTAGGTAGAGACAGATAGTTCTCTCTGGGCAGAATGAGACGATATCTGCTGGGGGGGGGGGATTCCGCATTGGTGACAGGAAGGGCATCCAGCCAGTAAACAATCAGCTCCATTCAGTTGCCCAGACTCCACCCTGCAAGGGATTATGAGGGGGGGAGGAGGAGGAGGAGGAGGAGGAGGAGGAGGAGGAGGAAGGAGGAAGGAGGAAGGAGGAAGGAGGAAGGAGGAAGGAAGAAGAAGAAGAAGAAGGAGGAGGAGGAGGAGGAGGAGGAAGATATCTGTTATATATTATTAGAACATTGACAAACATTTCCATTAGATATGACTGGGATTTGAGGAGCAGATAGAAAGAATATCCATGATGTTGACTTATAAGCTGTTGGACAAAAAATATTGAAGTCTTCACTTAAACTGAAATTGGGTCTATAATTACATGAAACATTGGAACTGCGCTCAGAATAATCAACCCAGACACAGAGTCAGTTACACTCTGGATTCTGAAGCCAGAACCTGCAAGATTGGAGCTGAATAAGCAGAAACGGATAGTAAATAGTTTAAGAATCTGACTGATTTGGGGGTGGGGGGAATCATATAGAGGAGAAAGACAAATCAAAGCACGCATCTCATGCTGGGTAACTCAGTGAACAATTACTCTCTGAAGACTACGCCTAACGTACAATTATTGTTTATGCTGGAATCCTAGGACACTGCCATGTTCCAGCTTAGGAGGGAAGCATAATCCTTCTAATTGACTAACTGCAAGAGAATAAGGGTTCAGCCATGGAGACCTCTGGACCCAATCCCATCCATCTCCTATGCTATCTTTTACTTCCCAAAATACGTTCTGCGTGACCAGCTGAAAGATGGGGAACTTGCCAGAGGTGGCTAAATAAGAACTCCCAGAGTCTTACCATTGACTATACCAGCTGTACTTGCCAGAAGTTATAGTCCAAGAACATCTGGAGGGCCATAGCTTCCCAATCATGGAACCTCTACATTTTCCAGGTTCAGCATAGGGAAGAACATGATTGTGAGATAAGCATTTGGAGAGTGATAAGATATAGACAGTTGAAAGCTTTCACAGCTGAGCTGGAGATCAAAGGCAGCTGAGGCTATGGCCACCTACTAAAGGTAAAGGTTCCCCTCGCACATATGTGCTAGTCATTCCCAAGTCTAGGGGGCGGTGCTCATCTCCGTTTCAAAGCCAAAGAGCCAACGCTGTCTGAAGACAACTCCTTGGTCATGTGGCCGGCATGACTAAAGGCCGAAGGTGCATGGAACACTGTTACCTTCCCACCAAATGTGGTTCCTATTTTTTTACTTGCATTTTTACATGCTTTCGAACTGCTAGGTTGGCAGAAGCTGGGACAAGTAACGGGAGCTCACTCCGTTATGCGACACTAGGGATTCGAACCGCTAAACTGCCGACCTTCTGATTGACAAGTTCAGTTTCTTAGCCACTGAACAACTGCCTTTCTATGGCTACCTACTAGGACTACCCAAAATAGACATCTTTAATTAACTATGAAATTAACTTGCAGAAATTTAATTTATAAATTAACTTCTAACTGACTTCTTTCTGCTTATAAGAAATCCTATAAAATACCTTTTTCTTTGGGACATCTATCCCCAGCAATGACTACCAAATCCTTTTATTATTTGAGTAGGAGTCAGAAATTCTTACTTTAAGCTAAGACCTCTACTAAGGGCATCTTGCATGTGATTCTATAACCTTTTTAAAAATATGGCTTGTGTGAAATTCATTATTGATAAATACAAGGGAAAACCTGTAATGCGCCAGATGCTAACAGATGTAGTCAGGGGTGAAATCCAGCAGGGTCTGACAGGTTCTGGAGAACCGGTAGCGGAAAGTTTGAGTAGTTCGAAGAACCAGCAAATACCACCTCTGGCTGGCCCCACAGTGGGGAGGGAATGGAGATTTTGCAGTATCCTTCCCCTGCCACCACCACCACCCCAAGCCACGCCCACAGAACCTGTAGTAAAAAATATTGAACTTCACCACTGGATGTAGTACACATAGCAGGCAGAATCAGGGTCTATTTCCTGATTTAAATGGGCCTTCATAAAACACAACTCCTGTGCTTTTTCAAAAGAATACTAAACCAATTTTTGTAAGAAGATCACTTAAGATTTGACAGTTGCTGTAGAAAACAGGGATTAGGGATTAGGTAGACAGATGTCTCTGCAAAAGCCAAATACATTTAAATTGAAACTATATATCTTGTTACTTAGCCCTAATAATTGCAGGATTAATATTAGGAAGTGTGTTAAATTTACGTACAGTTGCCTCAGAGAGAAACTCTTTGCAAATAGGTTTATGACACCATCTCTTTTACTATATTCCCTTTCTTTTAGTAACATCACTATTCTTAGTGATGATTAAATAGGAAGAGTTTACAATGCATTTATTTCTTACTATTAAGTTATTAAGGGCGAATGGGGAGTGGGCTTTTGCAGGAAACAATTTGTTCCTTCGGTGGTTTCAAGAGTGGAAAGTTCTGTTTGTGACTATAAGAGACTCTGTGCCGAGTGTCGCCTAGCCCTGGATTTAGAAACTAGTTATCTGGCAACTCGCCAAGCAAGATAAGGTTCGTGTTGATAAATATTCCTCCGAAAGCCTGTTTGTCAAGCTTGCTGACTGTGAATGAAAGGAATTCACAATCATGTAAATAAAAGAGACTTTACTTCATGCTTTTTAAGGAAGCCTAGATCAGAACACTACTTGTATTTCTAAGAATCTGCAGGGAGAACTGAAATACCCAGACTGAAAAGGTGGCCTAAGGATATTTCTGAAATAAAGACTTCTGCAAGGAAGAGTGGGGAAAAAATTCCCAACCATGAACAACCTTTTGTTTGACCACAGTAAATATTTGAAAGTTGATATTTCTGCTAATGGAGGTGTTATAAAAATATTTCCAAATTTCTGCAAAACAAATGGTCTTGCTCATCGCTTCTTATTTTGAATCTGTTAATAACGACATAGTAGATATTACAATAAATTGTAAGGATTTTAGTAATGTTTTACTTTTACTTGATTTGTTTGATGAAATGTGACAAACAACATATAACCAATGCAGCAGAGATAATACAATAAAATATACATAAGGGTAATTAAAACAAACTAAAACTAAAGAAATAAAAATATGCATGAAATACTAATACTTACACAATTAACTAATATGAAAAAAAGAGAACCAGGTCATCCCCTGAAGAGGAGAATATGTAAACACAACAACGGATAGAGTGGATGGAGGAGTAGAAGGAAAGATAGGAAGGAGAGGAGAAAGGAGAGGAATAGGAGAAAGGGAAAGGCAGAGGAAGAATAGGAGGGAATGTAAGAGTAGGAAAGAGGGGAGGAATGGGAAGAAGAGGGGAAGGGTAAAGGGGAGGAAGGGGAAGGAGAAAAGGGAAAGGAGAGGAGGAAGGAAGGAAGGAGAGAAGAAAGAGAAGAAAGGGGGGTAGGAAGGAGGGAGGGAAGGAGGGAGGGAAGCAAGGAGGGAAGGAAGGAGGGAAGGAAGGAGAGAAGGAGAGAAGAAAGGAGGGAAGGAAGGAGGGAAGGAAGGAAGGAGAGAAGGAGAGAAGAAAGGAGGGAAGGAAGGAGGGAATGTAGGAGAGAAGGAAGGGGGAAGGAAGGAGGAAAGGAAGGGGGAAAGGAAGGAGAGAAGGAGAGAAGAAAGGAGGGAAGGAAGGAAGGAGGGAAGGAAGGAGGGAAGGAGGGAAGGGGGAAGGAGGGAAGGAAGGAGGGAAGGAAGGAGAGTAGGAGAGAAGAAACGAGGGAAGGAAAGAGGGAGGGAGGGAAGAAGAAGTAGGACCGTTGTAAGATAAGATGGATCTATGGGATTGTAAGAAAGCAATCTTCAAGTATATTGTCAACTGTAGGGAAAAAATTGTTATAAATACATATTATTAATAACAGTTATGAGATCATATAATTGTGAATGTATATATGAAATTGATAAAATAAAAAATAAAAAAATATATGAAATTTTAATATTTAATAATAATTAGCTTAGTTCTTTAATATCTAATTAACTCCAGACTATATACAAGATTGTCTATTTTTCTTTTTTACAAATTAAATCGTTTAATTCACTCTCCTGAGCTTTTGTAAATGCTTGAAAATGGAGGCAGATTAAAGAGGTTTTGGGTAGCGTTATAGTTTAATAGATTGAAATTAGGGGTGAAATGCTACTGGTTTGGACTGGTTCGCCCAAACTGGTAGTAAAAAATGCTACCTGTTTGCCCAAACTGATAGTAAAAAAAAATGCTACCGGTTCAGCCAAACCAGTATTTTTTTTTAATAATTTTTTTTAATTTTTATTACATAGACAACACATACACACAACAATTAAAAAAAACAGGGAAAAAAAACCCATCATCACATAGAGCATGTCGTTTGGTTACAGGTGTTTTAACATTTATCATTCTTATACATTTATTATTTCATTTAATAGGTTATAATATACAGTTTGGGTTGCTTTGTTTACCATCCCTTCCTCCTGTTGTAACACCACCTTATTTTCTCCCAAACCAGTATTTTTGAAGACCAGCTGTGATACGCGATTTATATTAGCTAGAATCATCGGATTTCCTGCTTTCTAGCTAATCTAAATCATGTGGCACAGCAGATTCCCCCCCTCGCTGTTCTACTTACCTGGAAGGCTGCAAAATGTTGCTTTTTCTAGTACTGTGTGGGCGCGCCTCAGACGCGCATGCACACAAAGTGCACACTCGGTAGCAGACTCACCAATTACCTCCAATAGACCGATTAGATCCCACAGATTAGGCCTCCTCCGAATTCCATCCGCCGGCCAATGTCGACTGGCGACTACCCAGAGGAGAGCCTTCTCTGTGGCTGCTCCGACCCTCTGGAACGAGCTCCCCGTGGGGATTCGAACCCTCACCACCCTCCAGGCCTTCCGCAAAGCCCTTAAAACCTGGCTGTTCCGACAGGCCTGGGGCTAAAGAGTTTTTGCCCCCCTTCTTGAATGGTATGGTTGTTGTGTGTTTTTAAATTTTGTATTGTTATGTCTCATCTTTTTATTCCCCTTCTGTACCCCCTTCCCTGATTGAATTGTGAGCCGCCCTGAGTCCCCTTCGGGGAAAAGGGCAGCATATAAATGTAATAAATCCAATCCAATCCAATCACCAAACCGGTAGCAGACTTCGGAGGATTTCACCACTGGTTGAAACATCTAGAAAAAAAATGTGTATTATTTGTTGATTTTCTTCCCCCTGCATGGTGTAAATTGCCTCTAATTCCTCTGTACCAGTGTTTCTCACAACCTTGGCAAATTTACAATGTCTGGATTTCAGTTCCCAGAATCCCCGAGCCATCATGCTGGGAAGTTGAATTCCAGACATTTGCTAATGTTGAGAAATTCTGTGCTGTGCAAGTGTTGGTTTGTGCCATTCTTCCAGCATAATATAGGATTGTGCCAGGATATTTTCTTTCTTTCAACATTTCTCGGGACATATGGATATACTACCGATGTAGAAATTTCCATTGTTTCTTTTTTATATAGTCTTTAAGGGAGTAACGGGCTATTCGTGCCACCGCTAGCAGCTCATCTGCAACTGGTCTCAGCGTAGAGACGCATTGGTACCTTGAGAAGGCTCGTTTGACGTCAAGGCCAGAGATGATGAGCAGAATTTCCTTTAATGGTCTCCTTATCCACCAAATTCAGTGATTTTCCCCCCACCACATTGGACTGAATGACTTCTGTTGACTAATATGGGAGGAAGGAAACGGGAGATTTCAGAGACATCGTGTCCACCTAAAAAAAACCAAAACCCACATTCCCTTGTTTCTGTTAACCACCACAAGATGCACAGAAAGAGATTTGCTTTTTGTCGGGTCCAAACAACAATTTCCTCTTCGCAGAACAAAGGAGATGCTACTGAAAACCAAGCCAGCCTCTCTGGAGCGCAATGTGCAATCTTTCTGTTTTGGAAGGGGAAGACATGCCAGAAACCACAATCCGACCCCGTAAGCAAAGCCAACGTACAAAAATTAATTCTGCTGAAAAAACTTAATTCAATTAATGTAATAAAGGGCAGTTAATACGATACTTCCTCCTGCAATTAATCATTTTTCCATTGCGCTAAAATTACAGGGCAATAATTACTTTTGGCGGACTTTGCCGTTTTCATGCTTCCTTTCTCTATTCCACAGGAACTGGATGGATGGATGGATGGATGGATGGATGGATGGATGATTGAAGGATCCCTCTGTTATTCATCCACCCACCCACGCATCATTTTGGAGATGGGAGGAAGTCACACCAAATACAGAAGCTCCCAAACAATATGTAAAGACTAATTTTCAGGCGGAAATGATTTTCAGTGAGGAAATGATGGGGATTTATTCAAGTTTTTAGGCCCTAAACATTTTCTGGGAAATCACATAATTTCTCCTTTTGCCCTCGCTCTCTGGCTCCTAGAAAATAAACGGAGCAGAGTAGATAAATTTTGTCTAAACTACAATACAATATGAGAATTGTTGAACGATTTCTAGAGAAGGGAAGGTCATTTGTCTTAGGTTAAGGCATTTTGCCTTCTGCTATCTGCTCCTAATTTATATCAGTCCTTCTTCTAAAGGTCAGTCTTCCCTAAGGTAGGGTCTTCCAGTTGTTTGAGACTTCACCTTCCATTCTCTCCTGTCAGCATTGCCAGCACATGACCAATAGCAAGTTAAGCGAGCCTACCTACCTATAAACTTAGTTGTACAAAGCTGTTCCGTGGAATCCTCATTGATAATTGAAATATTGGGAACCACCAGTTTGTTGAAGGCAACGCATGAACCATTGGTGGGGTGAGTCCAATTACTCTGATCTCCAGCACTTCCTGATCTGTTGACGACAATGAGCAGTAGTGCGTGGACTTAGTCTGTGTGCTCTCTTTTCCATCACTTTTGCTTCCTCTATGTCTAAAATATTGCTAATCTGAGGTCACATCCTTCTGCCTTTCTTCCCAAGCTCTCATACTTATTGTTGTCTTCCTAGTAGTTAACCAGGTCCCAGGCTTTCTCGATCACTTTCATGTGTTTCCTGATGATCAATCTCCTTTCTGTTATACTTACAAAACCTGCTTCACTAATCCTTGTTCAAGTCAGATTCCTAGTCTCAGGAATGCTCAGATAAGAAACAGAACACCTCAACTTCCACATAAATGAGCTTTATGTTACTGCGTAGACCAGGGGTGTCAAACTCAAGGTCCGGAGGCTGGATCCGGCCCATGGGGTGCTTAGATCTTGCCCGCAGGGCCATCCTGAAAGCAGCAAAGGTCCAGCCCATGGTGCCTCTACTAGAGAAAATGGAGCTCACAGCAGCCGCAAGCAGCCCTCCCGGGCTCTGTTTTCACTGGCAGAGGGTTGCAAGAGGCTGTCACAGCCAAAAATGGAGCTCGGGAGCCTGTCTTCACTGGCAGAGTGTTCAGGCTACCACAGGTGCCCACGACACAAGTGATGTCAAGCTGGCCATGCCCACCCTGGCCATCACACACACACACACACACACACACACCCAAGGTCAAACACAACCCTGATGTGGCCTTCAATGAAATTTTAGTTTGACACCGTGGTGTACACTGCATAATGAATGGAGCCGCATGATTATGCAAGCTTGCTTGGAACCTTGGAACTTTGGACAGCAAAGGTGACTAACAAGCAAATACTGGAACGCATAAGAGCCGAGGTGGCGCCGTGGTTAGAGTGCAGCACTGCAGGTTACTTCAGCTGACTGCAGTTCTGCAGTTCGGCTGTTCAAATCTCACCGGCTCAACGTTGACTCAGCCTTCCATCCTTCCGAGGTGGGTAAAATGAGGACCCGGATTGTTGGGGGCGATATGCTGACTCTGTAAACCGCTTAGAGAGGGCTGAAAGCCCTATGAAGCAGTATATAAGTCTAACTGCTATTACTATTGCTATAACATCAGACAGGTCACTAGAAGGCAAAAATCACAAACTGCATCTCACTTACTTTGGCCATATCATGCAGGGGAATTCAACTGGAGAAAGAAATTATGTTTGGAAGAGTTAGCGGTAAAAGGAAGTCAAGACATAAAATAACATGGTAGCTGGACACCATCAAAGATGACACCAGCCAGAGCATAGAACAACTGAAAGAAGGAGCAGAAGGTCAGAAAATATGGAGAGACTGGGTCCATACAATTGCCAAGAGTTGAAAATGACCGAATGGATAACATCATCATAATCATCATCCTTACAAAACCTGCCTCCCTAATCCTTGCTTGGGTCAGATTCCTATTTTTAGGAATGCTCAGATAAGAGGCAGAATACAGTACCTCAACCCCCAATATAAATGAGTTTCATGTTGCTGATGTAGATTGTGCATGATGAGTAGAGATATGATTATTTGTGGTGGCGCAATGGTTGGAATACAGTATTGCAGACTAACTCATTGCTCACTGCCAGGAGTTTGATCCTGACCTGCTCAAGTTTGACTCAGCATTCCATCTTTCCGAGGTCAATAAAATAAGGACCCAGAATTTTTGGGAGCAGTATGCAAACCCTGTAAAACTTCTTAGAACATGATGTAAAGCACTATGGAGCAGTATATAAGGATAGGTCCTTAAGGATAGGTCTTTCCTTGAGCAATGTTATAATGGTAGGGAGATCAGGGATGGGAGAAATCTTGGAAGATGGGGCAAGACTTGCAAGATTGATGCCAGCCTGCCCAGGTAGACCAGACAGGAAATTCGACCAGATGAGCTAATTCTATTTTATTACGAGACTACCTTAACAGACTCTTGCGAGTCTGAAAGTACAAATCTCCCACCATCATCTGGGAAACTAGGGAGAGTTTCTTCTGAGAGCTTTATTCTACCCATTGGCCAGCTATGGACTATGAACTCTCTTATTTGATGATTCCTCTAGGCAGCATCTCTTTGCTCCATCTCCTAAGGTCTTTCCAGTGGTGAGATTCAGCCAGTTCGCACCTATTCAGGAGAACCAGTTGTTAACTCTCTAAGCAGTTTGAAGAATTGATTGTTGGAAGAAATCTCCTTTTGGGTTTTTTTTCCACTTTACAGGGCTAATCCTGTAAGGAAAGCAGGAAGGAAACATTCTGGTGTTGTTTCTAGCCTAATATTTATTGCCCTGCTTACAGAAACTACCTCTCTGGTTAATTCTTATTATATTGTAATAGCTAAAGTGAAGCGCCTATCAACCTGAGTGATGTTGAATTGGCCATGCCCACATGGTCACATGACCGCTGAGCCACGCCTACCCAGCTGGTAACGGCAGAGAACCGGTTGTTAAATTATTTGAATCCCACCGCTGACTGTTTCCCACATACTGCTAAACATAGTTTACTCACGCTGGTGAATTTGGGTGACTGACTATCCCAGCAACATAACTGGATCTCCAAGGCCCATATTTTCCCTGATGAAGACAACAGGGAGCCACATGACATAACCTTGAAAGCTTAACACCCTACAGCTAAAAGCTAAAGTGAAGCTTTCCAAGCACGCTTGCGTAATCCTGCCTCCACTCATCATGCGCAGCTGTTCTCGATCCAAAAATGAGAAGGATAGCACCACAGAGGCTGGACTCCATACTGTGCTGTGCCATAGATTTCAATCCTTATGAAATGAATTTTTAAAAATTGGCGAGCTTTGCAAACCACACTAAGCCATAAATTAAATCGCAATCATTTTGTCTGTCCGGGTGCCAATTAAAAGACAATTCTGCTTCTTGTGCAGGAGGGCCCCCTCACTGCTGCAATTTAGGAGGAGACTTGGAGCATATATTCATACCTGACTCCTTTATGTTACATGGGTTACATATAACCCATGTAATGTAATGGGTTACATGGGTTACATATATTCATACCTGACTCCTTTATGTTACATGGGTGCATGTCAGGCATGAAATGCTCTAATCTTCGCTGCCAGTTCGGAACTGGGAGCTTGCGCATTGCACTTCTGTGCAGAGCATCCGTGATGATGTCTAATTTGTAATTTGTAAGTTTATTTATAGGCCGCCCTTTTCCCTGGGGGGACTCAGGGCGGCTTACAACTTATAGGGAGGGGAATACAAACAATAACATATAAGCCCAATACATAATTAAAATATAGAAACAACATTCATCATTCGGGTGGGGACGGATTACAATCTTTAACCCCAGGCCTGACAGGATAGCCAGATCTTGAGGGCTGTGCGGAAGGTCTGGAGGGTGGTGAGGGTACGAATCTCCACGGGGAGATCGTTCCAAAGGGTTGGAGCTACTACTGAGAAGGCTCTCCTCCGCGTAGTTGCCAGTCGACATTGACTGGCGGATGGAATTCGGAGGAGGCCTAATCTATGTGATCTAATAGGTCGCGAGGAGGTAATTGGCAGGAGGCGGTCTCTAAGTGGGTGGGTGGATGGGTGGAGCCTCCTGCCACTGCCACTACCAGTTTCCCTGAACGGGGCGAACCGGCAGAATGCCACCTCTGGTGTAAGTATGCAGGTATGCAGGCATGAAATCCTCTTACCTTTGCTACTGATTCGGAACCAGGAAGGCACGCAGCACTTACGTGCATGCACAGAGCGTCCATGATAACGTCTGTGTAGGTGGGCTCCCACCATCTCCACTACCGGTTTGCCCGAACTGGGGGCGAACCGTCAGAATACCACCTTTAGTGTATGTATGAATATATGCAGGCATTTATATATCAGAACTGGGAGTGCACGCAGCAGTTCTGCGCATGTGCAGAATCTTCTGCAAATGCACAGAGCGTCCGTGATAACATCTGGGCAAGTGGGCTCAGCCTCCTGCCATCACCACTACTGGTTCGCCCGAACTGGGACGAACTGTCAGAATACCACCTCTGCCTGTATGTATTGTATGTACAACCATCCGGAATGATTCAGGATTGAACAACATATAAATTGGCTTAAACCAATAAATATAAACAAACCATTATTTGCAACCCACAACAGCTGGCTTTATATCCCACATCTAGCCACAGACAAGACAAGAATCATTTCACGTAGTAAATTGATAACGATGGCTGCTGTACAGCTTTATATCACCTGAATGTGATGAGAGTTATTTCTGGGACCCTTTCTTTTATGTCTGCCCACGTTATTTTACTCCAGGATACAAGATTTCCTCCTTGAACCAAAGGTGATTTTCTAAAAGGCAACTTATAAATCTTTTCACTCCCTTCCAGTCAGTTAGAACTATTTAAAAAAAAAAAAAAAAGCTTCTTGGATAAGAAACATTTTCAAAGGACAAAAGAAAGTCAGGTTGCCTTTTGTAAAAAGCAACTTTGGGACAACCATAACCTGGATGATTGAGAATCTCTATAAGGATCTTTCCTTTCTGAACCAGAAAGGCCAAAATACCCATCTGCTCTGGTGAAAAAAAATGGTAGTTTTGTTTGTTTTTAACAGTTTACAGAATGTCATTAAAACGAGAGCAGTATGGTTCTCTAGAGGAGTGTGAGCAAATTCATGTTCTGTAGACTTCAGCTCCCAGAATTCCCTAACCAAGTGTTCAATGTTTGAGAATGAGAAAAGATGGATATCATTCTAGAGGAAGTCCCACCACTGAGAAGACACACTTCCTGAGTCCCAAAGATGACAGAACCTGAAGCATGCCCACTCTGTCAGCCAATTTGTGGTTGTTGGTGCCAAGCATTAGCCTTTGCTAATAATTCATTCCCTGAATCCAGCATGTTCACATTGAAATACAATAAAAGCAAATGGTGCACTACCATCTCATCACCATATTCATCCAGACAGGATTGATAATGGCAAGGACAACTCTAAGGATTCCTAGTATGTCCCATGTAACAGCCCTGCTACACAAGCTGCACTGATTGCTGATTTGTGTTCGGGTCTAATTCAATAGCAACAGCACTTAGACTTATACACCGCTTCACGGTGCTTTTACAGCACTCTCTAAATGATTTACGGAGTCAATATATTGCCTCCAACAATCTGGGTCCTCGTTTTACTGACCTCAGAAGCATGGAAGGCTGAGTCAACCTTGAGCCGGTGAGAATTGAACTGCCAAATTGCTGGTAATCGGCAATCAGCAGAGGTAGCCTGCAGTACTGCAGTCTAACCACTGTGCCACCACAGCTCTTCTGCCAGCACGAGTGGGACAGGCCAATCCCATTGAGGTGAGACTGTTCCTTAGGTAGCCTGGACCCATGTCATAAAGCTAAAGGCAAAGATTTCCCTGGTCCAGTCCTGTCCGACTCTAAGGGTTGGCGCTCACCTCCATTTCTTAGCCGAGTGAGCCAGTGTTGCCCAAAGACAATTTCCATGGGCATGACTGTATATGCTGACTCTGTAAACCACTTAGAGAGGGCTGGAAAACGCTATGAAGCGATTTATAAGTCTACATGCTATTGCTATTACAATTGATATTTCGATTTCACTTGGTCTTCTGCTATGATGCTGCCCTTTTTGATAGCCCAGCTCTCCATCTTGTAGGAAAGAGACTGGACATATGTCATTGTAAGGCCACCACCCCTGTCCCTTTTTGTTTCCATTGATTGTTAGGTAAATGTTGTGGCCCAGCAGGAGTCGTTGGAGCTGCCACCAGACTCCGACAGCGAGGGGCCCTATGCGTCAGCTCTGGAAGATGTGAAGGACCCTGGGCAGGGTTCTGACTCCGAGCAGGGCGCAGAGAGGCTGGTTGGCCACCAGGAAGCGCCTGAGCCTTGGACCAGTGGGGAAGAGACAAGGGAGAGTGAGCCGGACGCCAGCAGTGAATTGTTCCTGGATGCTAATAGCTCTCCTCGAAGAGCTAATAGGCGTAAGGAACAGTTGCGCAGTTACAGGAGGTAATTGCACTCAGCTGGTGGTCATTAGGCTCCTCTCCAGACTATAAAAAGACTGCTTGTGCACACGCCCCTCTTGCAGAAGTCAACACAGGAACAAATGTCGGAGAACATTACTGGGAGCTTGGCAGGCTGGATTGCTGCCAAGCCTTATCTGTGCTGGATTGCTGCCCAACCTTGTCTGTGCTTGTTTGCTGCCAAGGACCTGTCTGTCTGTTAATTAAATGCCGTAACTTATCTTTGGCTCGGTGTGTGTGTTGGTGTGGGACGAGGGGGGTCAGAACAGGTAAATATCAAATATACTTAATATATTTAAATATATGGAGTGTCACGAGATGGGAAAATTCCTTTTAGCTATAAAAGAGACATAACCTTCACTCTTCTTCCTATTTGCTTCTACGTTTTCTAGCCCAGCTATTTTATTTCCAAACTTCCGGCATGAGAATGGGACAACTTGCCATGGCCAATTCGTTGCAGCCAACTTACCATGGCCAACTTACCGTGGGACTTGTTGCAGGGCAATTTAACAATTCTATTTAATAATTTAAAGTAAATGAAGTCCTAGAAAAATGAATATGCAATCTAAAACCAAGAAAAAAACCCAATGCCAATGGTTGAACGTAACTCTACAAGAACTGAAATAAGGTCATTGCATAAGTTATTTTATTTCCACAAGAGCCAAAGGCTTTTCCTTACAAGCCACTGATTGAATAAATAGCACCCTCCAGCATGAAACCTGCACCCAACCATGTTGGGATCAAACTAAGCATGACATGGACCTCTGCATAGCCATTACTATTGTTGCATGTAGGTAAAAAAAAAACCCAACTCTTCTCTGCTCTCAGTCCACATCCTTATATGGAATCAAAAAGTTTCATATGAGTGAATTCTTCAAAGGAAGTTGCCAAGACTGCTTCATTGCCTGAGTTACTGGTAGATTACTGTACAGATAGAAGAGAACATTTCTAGTTCTGTGTCGAATTGTGGGGCCCTTGGTGCTTTCCCAGTTGTTTTCCTGCAGGCATTTCATTACCAAACTAGGTAACCTCATCATTGCTAATAAAGAAGTAGCGTTATGTCTCATTTAATATACTAGTGGCTTGCCCTTTCATTGTGGATGGGAATAGATCTGGTGTTTCCTTGAGTGGGCTGCTGTTTGCAGTTAGCTTGTTCGTTTTGAGTCGGTAGTTGCTTGACTAGGATACTGTTTGCTTCTTAGTTGTTGGTCTAGTGTTAATCTTGACATTCTGCTCCTCTGAGTGTTGAGTGCTGGTGAGGAGGTGGTTAGGTCATGTTGTTTCCTTTTGGGCTTTTTTTGGTAGTCTCTTTTGAATGGTATGTAGAGTTTGTTTATCTCTCTGTGCCTGTTGATGGGTGCTTTGTCTGAGAGCCAGGCTTCCAGGAATTCTCTAGCATATTTTTTGGACTTGGTTTAGTCTAGGAAGCTCAAAGTTTCCCCATTGAAACTATGATTAATCTCTTTCCACATGCTGTGAAATTAAGAAGATTACTGTACATGACATTAGGTAACTTGAGTCCCTCCAGAAATTGCTGAACTACAATTCCCAGAATTCCTCTATATTGAACATGTTGGCTATGCCATCTGAACATCATAGTTCCGCAAACTGCAAAACCAACCACATGAGTAAAAATCTCCCCCTTGTTGTTTAGGGCTACAAGAACTGAAATAAGGCTGTTTCGCAGTTACCTTATGTTATGTATTGAATGCATATAGTTGTGTTAAGCCCTACTAAAGTGAAACTAACCTTTAGATGACCCTCACTGTTAGCCCCAACTGTTTTGGAGGGAAACTTTGAACATTCATATTTGGGTGTTTTTTTCAAGCATTATGATTGGTTAAGACCAGCGGTGGGTTGCTCCCAGTTCGGCCGTAGTGGAATTCAGGCCTGGGTCACAGAACCGGCAGCAACCCAGGCCTCCCACGCCCCCAAACTGGTTCCCTCACCACCGCTGGGCCGCCGCCATTTTGGATGTTATTGACTGCACGTGCGCAGTTCACTGTAAATTGTTCTGCGCATGCGCGAAGAACAATTTAGAGTGAACAGCCAGCGGGTTGCAAACCGGTAGTAAAACCAGCAGCAACTCACCCTTGGTTAAGACCTTTGTGGAGCCAGAGTATAAATTACAGGCACATTTGCCTGCTGTTCCTCAATTCCAGTTTTGAGTCAAAAAAATGCTGTTGTAGCTATGCTGGTCTGGTTCTTGCCTACTGAAGTCCACCACACACAGTGGTGGGTTTCAAAAAAATTTCGAACCTACTCTGTGGGTGTGGCCTCCTTTGTGGGAGTGGCTTGCCAGCCATGTGACCTGGTGGGAGTGGCTTCCTGGCCATGTGTTTGTTTGTTTCTTTCTTTCTTTCTTTCTTTCTTTCTTTCTTTCTTTCTCTCTCTCTCTCTCTTTTCCTTCCTTTTGTCTCTCTGTCCCTTTTTCCTTTTTTTCTTTCATATCTCTCTCACCTTTTCTTTCTTTTTTTCTTTTTTCTTTATTTTTTTCTTCCTTTCTTTCTCTTTCTTTCTCTGTGTGTGAGTGTGTGTGTGTGTGTGTGTATCAGTCAGTGGTGGGTTTCAAAAAATTTTGGAACCTCTTCTGTAGGTGTGGCCTGCTTTCTGGTGGAACCTCTTCTAACTGGTTCGGTAGATTTGACGAACCGGTTCTACCGAACTGGTGCGAACTGGTAGGAACCCACCTCTGACCACACAATACCTTATTTCCACAAAAGCCAAGGACGTTTCCTCACAAACTGCTGGATTGAATAACTAACACTGTCATGCATGAAACCTGCACCCAGCTGCCATGTTGGTTCTTGGGACCAAACTAAGCGTTACCTTCCCTTCTGGAGTCTTCTCTATTTTTGAAAGCCTAAAGCAACCTCAGGAGGTAGTCAGTCTGAACGAAGTAAGGCCTGGTCGTGAGAGGAAGCTCTTTTGAGTTTTCCCTTCAGGTTGCTTTTCATCTCTCCGGGCCCTTGTTTTTTTTAATCTGCAGGGGGAAATGTCAGAGACGCGTGATGGCAGGAGAAAAGAGAAAGAAAGAAAAAAGAAGACAAGAGCAAAGGGTTAAATTACTCCGGCTCTCCTTTCTTGCTTTCAGGACCAGGCAGGCTGCCAAGGCTTCTTCTGGCTTAAAAAGAAACAAAACCCACGAAAATAAGTTGGAACATTTTCTTAGGTCTTTTTAGACCAAAATAACTATTTTGTCTAGCCATAGATACCCCACAATCCTCCCGTTAAAGGCTTCCAAATAAAAGAACGTTTTGCTGAATGGAAGTGATATAATATCGCTGGCTTGAACAGAGCGGAATAAGGCAAATAATCTCTCGTATCATTTTGAGATCTAGGCAAACTTGCGCTATTCATCAGGGCCAATGAAAGCTTGACTTTAAGTAGTCACTATTGATATTGATATTGGAATTCTGCACGGTCCTCACAACTGTCACACGTCAGTTAAGAGGACCAACCTGCTCTCAGTCTCACGCAATCTTATATGAAGTTTTATATGAAATCAAAGACTTCGCACGAATGAATTCTTCCCAGGAAGTTACCAAGCTTTGTTGATTGCGTATAACAGTGATGGTGAACCTTTTCGAGTGTCGAAAAGGTTGCGCAGAAATGTTGTGCGTGCACGCTCATCAGGGCCCCGCTCCAGAAAAGGCAAACATCTGGGTTCTAGCATGCACCCAACGATCAGCTGGCCGGCATGCACGTGCGGGCCGGTTTTCAGCACTGCTGCGCACGAAAGTAGATTGTGCTCCAGAAAAACCAAACTTCCAGATTCTGGCGTGCATACACACCCGACATTCAGCTGGCTGGCATATGGGCGCACACTGGTTTTTGGTACTGCTGCATGCATGAAGGATAGCTGATTGTCGCACATGCATGCTCACCAGAAACCTGGAAGACAAACTTGCAAGTCCGCGTGGGCCGGGTGACATGGTTTTGGGTCCACACATGTCATATGTGTGCCATCATGGGCCTATAAACTAGATTGCGGTAAAAGTGATCCTCAACTTACGACCACAATGGGTTCAACTCGTGAGGTTTTTTTTACAAGGTGTTTCAATGGGCGAAAGGACGAGGAATGCAACGGACCTGGAAAGGTAAGAGGCACGCCTCGTGGCCCAACACCACCCACCTCGCCCTAATGGTAAAGGCAGCCTGCCTGGTTCCCTTCCCCGCCGTCCCTTTAGCGAGGGGTGACAGGTGGGGTGGGGGAGAAGCGAGGTGTGCCTCTTACTTTTCCAGGTCCGTTGCGTTCCTCGCCCTTTCACCCATTGAATCCCCTTATAAAAAAAACCTCATGAGTTCAACTCACAAGGTTTTTTTTTTACAAGGGGCTTCAATGGGTGAAAGGGCGAGGAACGCAGCAGGGCTGTCAGTCTCTGCCAGCGCTAGGACACGTATCTCTCTTCTCCCCCCCACCTGCCACCCCTTGCTAGAGGGACGGCGGGGAAGGGAACCAGGCAGGCTGCCTTTACCATTGGGGCGAGGTGGGCAGTATTGGGCCACGAGGCGCGCCTCTTACCTTTCCAGGTGCGTTGCGTTCCTCGCCCTTTCATCCAGTGAAGACCTTGTAAAAAAGAAACTTGTGAGTTGAACTTACGGTTCCACCACAAAATCGCGGAGGACAAAATCGCGCTCGACGAAAGCACGCATTTGACGTCATCACAGCGCGACGAAAACATCGCGCTGTGATCGAAAAATGTAAAAATAAAGCTAAAACCTTACCCTAACCCCCCCAAACCTAACCCTAAACATAACCCTAAACCTAACCCTTAACCTAACCCTAAATCTAACCCTAAACCTAACCGTTAACGTAACGCTAAACCTAACGCTAACCCTTAACCTAACGCTAAACCTAACGCTAACGCTCTAAACCTGACCCTAACCCTTAACCTAACCCTAACCCTAACCCTAACCCTAAACCTAACCCTTACCTTTATGTGAATCGGCTTGCTTTAATTTTAATTTTATTTCAATTTTTAATTTTTTTCGTCGCGCTGTGATGACGTCACATGCGCGCTTTCGTCGAGCGCGATTTTGTCCTCCGCGCTTTTGACGGGTCACGGAACTTACGAGGTTTTTTTTACAAGGGGATTCACTGGACAAAAGGACAAGGAATGCAACGGACCTGGAAAGGTAAGAGGCACACTTCGCTTCTCCCCCACCCCCACCTGCCACCCCTTGCTAAAGAGATGCCGGGGAAGGGAACCAGGCAGGCTGCCTTTACCATTGGGGTGGGCTGTGTTTTTTTGCGCGAGAAGGAACAGGTGGGAGGGGGTGATCACATTGCTGGCCTGCTGCTGATTTTGCGGCAGGCTCTTTTTGTGTAGTAGGGAAGGGTGAGGGGTGGAAGCACTTTGCTTCGCCTGCCACTGTACCAGTAGATGGTAATGGCGGGGTATGGTTTCACATGCGCTTAAATAGTTGGAGGCGGGCTCATTTTGGGGAAGAGCTTATTATGGCACATGCTCTGAAAAGCCTGATTGGGCTTATTAGCAGGGCATGTCTTATTTTCGGGGAAACACAATATGAAAATGAAAAAATAAAAACAAACTTTATATAATAAAATAAAATAAAAAAGAGCAGGCATTGGTGAAAGTTCAAATGTCAAATTCAGAATAGAGCTGGAAGGGACCTTGGAGGTCTTCTAGTCCAACCCCCTCCTCAAGCAAGAGACCTTATATCATTTCAGATAAATGACTGTCCAGTCTCTTCTTTAAAATCTCCAGTGATGAAGCAGCCACGACGTCGGAAGGCAACTTGTTCAACTGGTTAATTGTTTTCACTGTTAGGAAGTTTCTCCTTAATTTCCAGGTTGCTTCCCTCCAGCTCAGAAGTTCTCCAGCTCTTCTAGAGAAGGTGATCCTCCAAGGTCTTTTTTCAAAAAAACAAAACTGTGCAACTACGGTGCCATTTCTCATCAATGGGAAACGTCTCCTTCTCCTTTTTCATGAATAGAAAAACAAGGGGGGGAGGGGAATATTTACACATTTCACTGGCGAAGACGACTATTTAAAAAGAAATAAATGGTGTTTTCCTCTGCTGGTCAGGAAGTTCGGTTAGGCTCTGAAGTAATAAATCCAAGGTAGGAATCCACAAGGGGAATGCCCAACAACGGTGGTGCAATAAACAATTTCTGACAGAGGTTGGAAAGGTCAGAAGCTTTTTCTGTGACTCAAGCATTTGGATAGCAGGATTTAATTTTGAAAGGGTCAACTAGACATAGGCAGAGGAGCAACAAACTGGCATGTACTGTGTGTGCATCTATTTCTGTGTGTTCTATTTCCTCTTCTTGTTAGACTTCAGGGCAAAATCTCTCTTTTTTTAAACTTCCTGCTCCTTGGTGTCAGCAAGGGATGTCAAAACAAAAGTTAAGATGGTGGCCACGATTGTGTGATCAAAGTCCCACCGCTGTGAAATGCCTCCTAATTTTATATATAGATAAACACAATGGTTTTTTTTTACAAGGGATTCAATGGGCGAAAGGGCGAGAAACGCAACAGAGCTGGAAAGGTAAGAGGTGCGCCTAGCTTCTCCCCCACCCCACCTGCCACCCCTCGCTAAAGGGACAGTGGGGAAGGGAACCAGGCAGGCTGCCTTTACCATTGGGGCGAGGTGGGTGGTGTTGGGCTCCTTTCCAGCTCTGTCGCGTTTCTCGCCATTGCGTTCAGGGAAGCCCCTGGTAAAAAAAAACCTTCTCGCAACTTCAAGAAGTTTGATTGAACTCGCGAGAAGGTTTTTCTTTACCAGCGGCTTCCCTGAACACAATGGCGAGGAACATGACGGAGCTGGAAAGGTAAAAGGTGCACTTCACTTCTCACCTGCCCCAGAAAACAATAAGCCCTCCCCTATAATAAGCCCAAGGCCATATTTCATGGGGCAAAAGAAAATAAGACCCTGTCTTATTTTCAGGGAAACATGGTAACATATAACCACATATATACTATTACATAGCCAAAATCGTATTATATTATTAAATGTTTACATCAATTCGTCTTACCATAAACTCCCAAGAAGAATTAAATAATTATTGGCTCTTCTGCTCTCCATATTTGTACCTTATCCATCATTTTCTTCTCCCTCTCTCCTCCTCCTCCCTACCTTTCTTCCTTCTGTCGTCCTTCTCTACTTTCCCTTCCTCTCTCCTTCTCCTCTCTCCCCTTTCCACTCCTTCTTTCTCTCCTCCTCTTCCCCCCTCCTGCCCTCTCTCCTATCCCTCTCTTCTTCCCTTAGCTCTCTCCTCTACTTCACACTCTTCATCTCATTTACTTGGTGTATTTCAGCTTCTGAGCGAGCTCTATTTTATGTTGATGGTATTTATAATTCCTTTTCAAAATACATATTTCATTTTAACATATATCTTCCTCCTTTTTTTAAGAGAGAAAAAAAAGTATTCATATATAGGTATTGTGTTTTTAAACCACCACCACCCCGAGCCTATTTTTGGCCGAAATGTAGACCTGGTTACAATTCCCAGCTATTCTCATCATTATAGTTATATAATTATGCATCCTTACACACCCCAAATATGTGATTTAAATGTCTTTAAATCTCAATAATTTCCCATTGAAAGTATATTTCATGTTCCCTCTCCATTTTTCCATATCTTGGCTTAGGTTACCCTTAATTGTCTTTAAATAACAATCCTTACTGTTCAATGTTCATTACAATTCCCTTACCATACTACTATATAGAATAAAAAGCAGTACACATCTCACTTTGTTCATCATCTTAGAAGTTCTGTATATGTCCATGTTTCGTATATTTTAACCCATGTTTAATTGTCCTTCCATTGTCATATTCAATCAATTAGCAACTCAGTTTAATTATCGTGTATAAAAGTGCATCACTAAACTCTGCTTTACGATCTCCCCATAACAGTTTCATATTTGTCCATATTCCATATATTTTAACCTTCATTTCATTATCTTTCCATTATAATATTCACATCGTTAGCAACTCAATTTTATTGTTATGTTTAGGAGTAAACCACATATCTCAGCTTTATATTTCCCCACATAACAATTTCTAATTGTCTGATTTTTTCCTAGTAAGTCTTTTGTCCCACTTCTCTATTCCTGTCTTCTCCCTTTTCTTTGTTTTGACACGTCCACACTCTTCAATTTTCCCCAAGCCACTGTCAACCTCCGTAAGATCTTTTGTCTGCTTTTTATTTCCTTTTGTTGGGACACATCCCCCCTTTTCAATTTTTCCTATACCACTGCCACACCCAATGAAGTTTTTTGTCTGCTTTTTATTTACCACTGTTTCTATCCCTTCATTATCCCTCCCCCCTTCTTCCGTCACATCTTCCTTGTTCCTGCTTCTCTGAGTTCAGAATTCTTTTTAGACTTGATTTTAATGATTTATGCATATTTTTTATAATTTCATGTACTTCTTCAAATTCTCACCTTTCCATAATGTCAAGTTCCAAAGTTACAGTTAATTATACAGCTCTTATTTCAGAGTTTTGGTCCACCTTAAATTTAGCTAGTTCAACTGATATAGAGAAGAAGAGCGGTGGGAGCCCTCTTAGTCTTTTGGTCTTCCTTAATGTCCAGTTCCAAAATTGCAGTTAGTTATATAGTTCTTATTTCAAAGTTTTGGTAAATTTAGCTAATTCAGCTAATGTGAAGCGGAAGAGAAGCGGGAGCCATCTTGATCTTTTGCAAAGAAAAAAAAACTTTGTATTTTCCCAGTTCTTGATTTTATTATTTTTTCACATGTTACCTTCCACCTCTCGTTGGTTATAGTTGCTCAGAATATATTAATTGGAACAAACTTGCATACAGCCAAACTTGGTATGTTTCTCTTCACCTCCTTCTTTTCCAAGTTCTGATTTATGGCAATTGGTTAATTAAATCTTCCCACACAGGCAAGGTTAGGTTATCAGTTATCAGTGAAAAAATAGTGTTTTTTTCTTGATTTTTTTCCCCTTGTTACATTCCAGCTTTCATTAATTGGAGTTGTTTAAGATATATTAGTTAGAAGAAATTCAGATGAAGCAAATCTCCTCGGTATGTTTGGTTTCTATTTCAAATCCAAAACCAAATGTAGAGTTTGTATTTGAGTGGATTTGGTCACTTCTCTACTTTCTCCTTTTTTGTCCAAATTGTTCCAAGCAAATAGCTTTTTTTTGGCTACTGATTCAACCCTCCATTTTTCCCTTTCTTTCTTTTTGCCAAAATCCAGATCTGTCCATTAATATTATTTATACTCTCAAGATTCTTTGCTTTTTCCAAGTTTTGATTTATGACTGTGGGTTAATTAGATCTTACCAGTCTTTCATCTCATCCTGTACGCTCCTGCTCAGTTGCTTTGGCTGGAAGCCAGCTTCTTGAGAAACCATGTTGCCATGCTGTTGCCCCTACTCCAATTCAAAGAGCAAATCTCTGACCTGCGAGGCACCTGTTGCCTCCCTCTGGGTCTGATGAGATGCTGCCCCTTCTTCGCCCCCCCCCTCCAGGGGGGTTCTGATCCAAAAAGGATCTCGGAATTGATTTGTCAGACAGGGTTCATGTGAGGCTCTTCTGAGCTCACACACACACCCCACATCTGTTCAGCTGGAGAACATCCAGTCGACTCCTGCACCAATGCCTGCTCAAAGGCTGAAATGAAACTTATCACCCATGCATTTGTCCAAGTGGATATTCTTCAAAATGTACTTCAGAAATTACCACTCACTGTACAAAGTTGGGTAGAATCAGAAGTGGTATTCCGCCAGTTCGCCCTAGTTC
Source organism: Thamnophis elegans (assembly GCF_009769535.1). NCBI lineage: Eukaryota > Metazoa > Chordata > Lepidosauria > Squamata > Natricidae > Thamnophis > Thamnophis elegans. The sequence continues at coordinate 66,216,743 of NC_045548.1, forward strand.
AGGCAAACAGGTAGTGGCGGCTAAGGGAGGCTCCGCCCATCTGTCCAGACATCATCACAAATGCTCTGCGCATGCGCAGAAGGTTCTTCGCATACGCAGAAGCGCACGCACACTCCTGGTTCTAAACCGATAGTGAAGATAAGAGCATTTCATGCCTGGGTAGAATTCGTGAGATCTGAAAGCTTAAGCAGGGGGTTGGACTAGAAGACCTCCAAGGTCCTTTCCAATTCTGTTATTCTATTAAGAGAGTTGCAAGAAGTTGAATGAAAGAAAGACAATGTTTGTGGAGATTGTCTTTTTCCTCAAGGAAAAAGGGGAGGGGTGGGTGGGGCCAGCCATTAGTTGGATTTGGGGGTTCTCCGAACTGCACAGAATCTTAGTTAGAGGTTCTCCCAAACTCCTGTAAACCCTCAGCAGCCCACCCAGAGGTGGGTTCCTACCAGTTCGCACCTATTCGGTAGAACCAATTCGTCAAATCTACCAAACCGGTTAGAAGAGGTTCCACCAGTGGACCCAGAAAGCAGGCCACACCTACAGAAGAGGTTCCAAAAAATTTTGAAACCCACCACTTGGATATGATTATTCTACACTATCATGCTCATATTTATAAAACTCAGTGCCTCTGTGGAAGGTAAGGATGACTACTGCGTTTGTGGTGCAATCAGAACATTGCGTGTGTTGAAGTTGTTTTAACGCAAACCAAAGACGCCTTTTAAAAAACAAGTTTACATCATATTCTTATGCATGCCAGTGCTGTGTGTGAGGTAATTTGAGGTGGTTCTGATAAGTGTCGTTGGTCACATGGGCGGCAAGCCACTCCCATCCAGTCACATGGGCAGCAAGCCACTCCCACAAAGGAGGCCACACCCACAGAATAGGTTCGAACAATTTTTGAAACCCACCACTGAGCCCACCCCTGCCTAGGACAGACCTTACGTTACTGAGATACCACTGAGAGTATGCATAAGGTGATCATTCCTCTGTCAAGAGCTGCAGGTGAAGGAATATTCTTACATTTTGGCAGATTGCAAATGATTTTGCTACAATACGGCAAATGGCCCGAAAGCTGCAGATTAAGCTATTCTCCGGGTTATCCAAAAAAAAAAACCCTCAACTGTATTTTGAAAGATTTGTTGGTACCTGAGGTAAGCACATTCCACTTCAATATGCTGAATGAAAGCATAGCTGCAATAGTATTTATTCCTTCCTGAAATATTATTATAGCTTTTAGGATCTCCCTATAATCCTTAATTTTTCATGCTTAATATCTCATAGCCCATTCCAGAGGTGGGTTCCTACCAGTTCGTACCAGTTCGGTAGAACCGGTTCATCAAATCTACCGAACCAGTTAGAAGAGGTTCCACCAGTGGACCCAGAAAGCAGGGTGGTTCCAAAAATTTTTGAAACCCACCACTGACACACACACACACACACACACACACTCACTCACACACACACAGAGAGAGAAAGAGAAAGAAAGGAAGAAAGAAAGAAAGAAAATATAGAAAAAAGAGCGAAAAAGTGAGAGAGATGAAAGAAAAAAAGGAAAAAGGGACAGAGAGACAAAAGGAAGGAGAGAGAGAGAGAGAGAGAAAACATGGCTGGCAAGCCATTCCCACCAGATCACATGGCCAGCAAGCCACTCCCACAAAGGAAGCCACACCCACAGAGTAGGTTCGAATTTTTTTTGAAACCCACCACTGGCCCATTCCTTTAGGGTTTTTTTTTTCCCACTAACATGAATTTTTCCCTTCAAGTTCCTTCACAACTAGTGAAAAAGTTGTCTTTGGGAAATCCACTTTGTCATTCTAAAAATATACAACTGAAGAAAGACTGCACTTCTAATTTTGGCCCTTTAAAGAATAAAGAGCATAGAAATTGGAATTCACATTGCCACTAAAATACACGAGCCAAAGAGGAAAAGCTAAGCACTTTCAGAAATAGAATAGAATAGAATAGAATAGAATAGAATAGAATAGAATAGAATAACAGAGTTGGAAGGGACCTTGGAGGCCTTCTAGTCCAACCCCCTGCTTAGGCAGGAAACCCTACACCACTTCAGACAAATGGTTATCCAATAGCTGTGCTCCAATACAGATTGTTCATTTAGTGACCATTCAAAGTTACTACGGCACTGAAAAAAAGGGACTTGTGACCATTTTTCACACTTATGACCATTGCAGGATCCTCACGTTCATGTGATTTATGTTCGAATGTTTGACAACTGACTCACATTTATGACCGTTACAATCTCCCGGGATCTAACTTTTCGCAGCCTTCTGACAAGCAAACTCAATAGGGAAACTAGATTTACTTAACAACCGTTTGGCTAATTTAACAGTGATTCTGTTAACAAATGTGGCAAGAGAAAGTCATCCAATGGAGCAAAACTCGCTTAACAAATTTCTCACTTAGCAACATAAAGTTTGGCCTCGACTGTAATCGTGGATCACCTGTATGTAGGGGGCTGCCACAAAGAAGAGGGGGGGTCAACCTATTCTCCAAGGCACCCAAGGGCAGGACAAGAAGCAATGGATGGAAACTAATCAAGGAGAGAAGCGATGCAGAACTAAGGAGAAATTTCCTGACAGTGAGAACAATTAATCAGTGGAACAACTTGCCTCCAGAAGTTGTGAATGCTCCAACACTTGAAGTTTTTTAAGAAGATATTGGATAACCATCTGTCTGAAGTGGTGTAGCCTTTACTGCCTAAGCAGGGGGTCGGACTAAAGACCTCCAAGGTCCCTTCCAACTCTGCTATTCTGTTATTCCGCTTATGTTACTCTGCAAAACACAATGTATGCATAAGCATAATTGCATCACAGATCCTAAGAATTGCCTAAACCACCAACATTTCTTTCTAGCCCCTTCATTGTGTAGGCCAGACCCTACGCTCTTTTAGAAAACTTTCATATGATTTGAAGAGTCATATCTTTGCAATGGAAGCCTATCAGGGGTTTCGCTTCACCCTTTTTTTATATAAATCAGAGAGAGGGAAAGAAGAGGGATGAATGGACTGGGAAGAATAATTTATTGCAACAGAACAGAAAGTGCTGACAACTCTGAATGAATCTTTCTTCCTTTCTTCAAGTCTTGTTCCAACGGCATATAAAGATTAGTCATCAGTAGGAATCCCAAAACAATAATGACTTCCAAGAAACTCCTGGAAATGATTAGAGAGTGGGGGGGGATGACACAGAGAGAAGAGAGGCATGGGAGGGGGAGGGCAGGATGGAAGAAGACCTCCTTTCAAGCATTTACACACGGGGAACAGATCTGCTGAGAGAAAGGGTGATATCTTCTGCCCCCAATAGAGCTTTAACTTCTCCTGCGACAATGGCCTCCCCTTTCTCTCTTCAGCTCTGACGGATGGGCCGCTGAAGATCCTGCTCCATTGGACGCTTGGCAGAAATAACAGCCATCTCCATTTCGCTTTTATAAACGGCTTCATGTATGTCATAGACCACAACCCTGCGAGACCAGCCAGGGTTATTTGCTCCTAAATTTTGCACAGCAAGGCGGCCCTCGCCAAAGGCCACCCAGGGAGCTATTGTTTGTGGCTGCATATCACTCAGAGATGTCATAACTCATCATCTGGTCCAACCTTTTAGGTCACATCGACCTGTTCTTCCCACTGCATCCAAGAGCCATGCGGTCCTTGCCCAAACTCCTGCTACCCTAGAAGTTCGAAAGCATGCAAATGCGACTAGATAAATAGGTACCACTTCGATGGGAAGGTTAACAGTGCTCCATGATGTCATGCTGGCTACATGACCATGGAAGCGTCATACAAACAGTGGCCCAATGGCCCTTGAAAATGAGATGAGTAGCGCCCCCTGCATTCAACAGGAATCTTCAGGGACTCCCTTCCTGTCCTATCAGTGTTGGTGGGAGTATTCTTGGTGTCTCCTCAATGTTGCAAGAAAGTCATAAAACAATAGACATCTGTAGAGATTCTCAATCATCCAGGTCATGGTTGTCCGAAAGGTGTCTTTTTTTTCAAGCAGGCAACTGGACTTTGTTTTTTCTTTTGAAGACCTTTCGCTTTTCATCCAAGAAGCTTCTTCAGCTCTGGAGGCTTCCTGGGAGGAGCTTGCTGATGGTGGCAGCTTAAAATTAGCTGCCCCCGAATTCCTGGTCACGTATTTGTTTAGATGATCATCTATCTGACGTCTTAACAGGTTTCTTATCCTTCAGGCAAGAAGGGAAGAAGATATAGTTTTGCTGGCAAATGCCCTTCAATTTTTGCAGCTTCTGTGTCTGCAGAGAAAGGGGGGCCAGCCCAAAGCAGAACGGCGTCCGTGCTGGGAACTTCAAACTGCCTTGTGCAGTACAAAGTATATTTATATATATATAACAATAGTCATCTGTAGAGATTCTCAGTCATCCAGGTCATGGTTGTCCGAAAGGTGTCTTTTTTTTCAAGCAGGCAACTGGACTTCGTTTTTTCTTTTGAAGACCTTTCGCTTTTCATCCAAGAAGCTTCTTCAGCTCTGATAGGATAGTGGGGAATGGAAGGATTTATATTCCTTGCAGACAGTTGGCAGTCTGCATCCTTTTAGAGCAGGGGGGGTCAAACTGAAGGCCTGTGGGCCAGATTCAACCCATGGGGTGCTTAAATCTGGCCTGCAGGGCCACCCTGGAAACAGGAAAGGACCAGCCCTCACAAGCTCTGTTTTTGCAGGCAGAGGATTGCGGGAAGCCATCACAGCCGAAAACAGAGCTCGGGAACCCTTTTTCGCTGGCTGCAACAGGCACCCCTAACACCAGTGATGTCGAGCTGGCCATGCCCACCCTGGCTGCGCCGACCTCAGCCCCCTGAGGTCAAATACAATGTGGCCCTCAATGAAATCGAGTTTGACACCTCTGTTTTAGAGGGTCGTTGAAGCACTTGGAGGTTTATCTGTATCGGGGTGGATTCCGGCTTCTGCTACTGCCAGTTCACTTGGGGACTTATGTTAGGTTCGAGGTTCATTTTATTTATATGCCGCCCTATTCCCAGCGGGACTCAGGGCGGTGCACAAACCCAAGGAGGGGTGGGAAAACACAAAAACTACAACAAAAAATACAGGGCATTTAAAACAACCAACAGCCACACGATTCGAGAGAGGAAGGGAACTCATCGACCCCAGGCCTGCTGACATAGCCAGGTTTTAAGGGCTTTTCAGAAGGCCTGGAGAGAGGTGAGGGTCCGAATCTCTGCGGGGAGCTTGTTCCAAAGGGAAGCTCCCCGTTGGGAGAGCAAGTACGTTCAGCGAAGCATTGTGAGAGTTGTGTTGGAGAACACACAAACCAGCATACAGAGACACTGCAGTTTAAATAGACTTTTACTTTCATGGAACTAGAGGTATCAAAGTCCATCAAACAGTTCAAGTCATACACGGATAATTCAGTCAGTCATCAATGTCTTTCAGTTAAGGGATAATCCAAATAACATACTCCAATAATCATATAATCAGTTCGGCATTGAAAGTTTGCTAGCAGTTGCAAAACTTACAATAGCTCACGGCAGTCAAATCAAATCAGCCCAGCATCTAACAAAACAGAGAGCTAACAGTCATTCTGGCTCCCTCTTATGGCCGATTGAGGAAAACAGCAACCAATCACATTTTACAGTATGATTTAAAGAAACAAGTACAACATTGTTACATGGTTTATATATTGCCAACCCAACCGTTAGATTATATTCCTAACATGCGCAGTAGTAAAAAAAGCTTCTGTGCATGCAAAGAGGCAAAAAACAAGATGGTGCCACCTACGGTGTTGCCGATAGAACCGGTTTGGGAGCGTGGCAGGCCGAGTTACTACCTATTTGGCTGAACCAGGCCGAACCGGTAGGAACCCACCTCTGATCTGTATCCTCAGGGTCACTTGAGAACTGCTCCTTGTATCTGTAGTTTGCATTTTTTTCCTCTGGAAATCCACTCCTACTCCCACACCATCTTCAGAAGAAAATGTCTTCAAAAAGAAAAACAAGTAAGTCCAGTTGCCTCCTGAAAAATGCAACTTTGGGACATAAAACAATAGAGTTAATCACAGATATTTCAAATTTAAAAGTCAATGAAAGCAAAGACCCCTTTTATTCTACTCCGTTCTCTACTCCATGGGACTTTCATCCCAGTTGCACCTTTCTTCTCGAATGTTGCAGTGTTCCAATATCTCAGGGGTTGCCACAAAGAAGAGGGAGTCAAACTATTCTCCAAGGCCCCTGAGGGCAGAACAAGAAGCAATGGCTGGAAACTAATCAAGGATGGAAGCAACTTAGAACTGAGGGGAAATTTCTTGACAGTTAGAACAATTAATCAGTGGAACAGTTGCCTCCAGAAGTTGTGAATGCCCCAACACTGGAAGTCTTTAAGATGTTGGATGGTCTGAAACGGTATAGGGTTTCCTGCCTAGGCAGGGGGTTGGACTAGAAGACCTCCAAGGTCCCTTCCAACTCTGCTATTGTATTGTATCGTATTGTATATAGCAGAATGCTGGGGAAAGGCTGGGAAAATGACAGGGGATGTCAGGAGCTAATTATAGATATTCCAGAGAGGGCTAACATGCTTTGCTTACATGCTAGTTGGGACCAGAGTTGGGTCCTACCAGTTCGGACCGGTTCTGCTGAGTAGGTAGTAACTCAGCCACCCATGCACCCAAACCAGTTCTATTGTCGGCGGCGCCATCTTCATTTTTGCTTCTGCACATGCGCAGAACAAACTCCATTGCAGAAATGCTATTTTTTCCCTTTTATAACATTCTGCGCATGCGCAGACCTTTTTAGGTGCAAATGTGCATGCGTGTGTAGCCAGCGTTTGGTGTGCATGCGAGCGAAGCGGGCAAAAAAATTTGCACCCCAAACTAGCAATAATGCCGATAGCAACCCACCCCTGGGTAGGACTACCATTTTTAAAAAAGAAATAATGGGATTTTTTTTAAACCCAGAGTTTGTCTGTCTCCTTGATCGACAAAAGATACACTATTAAAAATGCGATATAAATATAATATCTATAGTCCTATAAATATAGTCCTCAACTCACAACCCTTCTTTTCGTGAGCGTCAAAGTTTTCAACGGCAGCAAAAAAAAAATTGACTTCGGACCTTTTTCCCACCAGTAAAACCGGCCTCATTAGATTTATTTATGAGCATCTCGCCTATGAAATGAACTTTCTCACAAAGGTAGGACTGTATTTTTCTGGGCTCGTGAGGTAAGGTATATAATATGGTCCTGTCAAAAGTGGCCATAACTTATTCCGGATTATGAATTCCTTCCTCCTTTTTAGGAAAATGCTTGTGGTGCTTTTCAGTTAAGCTGAGCTGTTGTTGCACTTTTCATCAAAGGCCTGTTATCGCAAAACGTCTGCATCCAATAGGAAGACCTCTGTATGTGGTTGCTCCTTTTGCAACAAAAATAAAAGTCTTTTCCTTGAACTCATTGATGAAGTCTTGAATAAAGGAAGCATTTTGTGAGGGCATGAGAGGGCAGAGCGTGGTCTTTTCAGAGATGGGAGAAAAGGCATCAGTTAATGGAGAATGTTGGAAGTCTAATATACATCCAGATGTAATACTTTAGCATTGGTGACTACTTCATCTCTAGCTCCAGTTATTAAACAACTAGCTCATAACCCGGCGTTGCCGGGGTATTTATTTATAGGGGGGAAATGTCTGAACCAAATGTAATTTCTAATGTTGGATTTTCCCCCTTACCAGAGGGAGCCCCCTTCTGGAGTTCTGTGAAGCTGTTACCATGGCAACTCCACTGCGCTGTACAGTGGAAGCCATTTTATGGCAGTACAGTAGAATCCATTTTAAGGCACAACTGGCTGTATCCTACCAGAACACATATCCCGAGGGATTAGGGGTGTCTTACTCCCACAGTGTTTTTTTTTCCAGAGAGTAAGTCATCTGTGTACCAAGTTTGGTTGAAATTTCTTGAGGAGTTCCAAAGTTATGCTGGGATGGACACACACACACACACACACACACACACACACACACACACACACTTTTATATATATATAGATGGCCTGAGGTGGTATTAAACTCAATGGTTGAGCTCATAGCCTACATCTGAACAACTCAGGTATAATTCCTGCCAGCTCCAGGCAAAGTTTATTTAAAACCATGCCAACCAGTGGTCCCCAACTGGCGAATGGAGCTTCATGTGTGAGTGGAAGGTGCTTGCATAAGCGTGCAAAGCTTCACTTGCGAGAGGGGCGGTCACTGGTGGTTGCACTTATGTGCAACCTCTATTCTAGGGGTGTCAAACTCGATTTCATTGAGGGCCGTGTCAGGGTTGTGCTTAATCTCGGGGGTGGGGGTGGGGGGACAGACTCCTGAGCTCTGTTTTCGGCTGCGATGACCTCCTGCAACCCTCTGCAGCGAAAACAGAGCTTGCGAGGGCCACATGCGACCCTCCCGAGCTCCATTTTTGCTGGCAGACGGACTGCGAGCCAGTCATTGGCTGTTTCCAGGGTGGCTCCGCAGGCCAGATCTAAGCACCCCATGGGCCGCATCTGGGCCCCGGGCCCTGAGTTTGGCACCCCTGCTCTATTCACTTAAAACTGTAATTGCAGGCTGAATGAAGGTAGAATGTCAGCCGTCCTAGGATTACACAATGTAAAGCAATATGCTAAGGTTTATACTTAATGTCGAAGTCCAAAATGTCCTGCTTTGGTTCTAAAGCAGTGAAAATCTGCATAGAATAAACATTATAATACTCGACTACTTGCAGGGGTTTCTCAACCGAGAAATCAATGGGGGGGAATTTCTCCCAAGGGGAAAAAGTTTAATCTAACGCCAGAGTTTAGAGAGACCTTTTGAAATGGTGACTTCATGCAACCAACATATGTTTAACCCCTAGCCGCTGATTCAGACAAACCCCCCACCCATGTCAAAGACCAAGCTTTTGTCGTTCTTGTTGTTTCTTAAATTAAACATATCAAATGCATTTTAAAACAATAAGCATATTGAAAATATACACTAACATCTGTGTTTGGGGCACAAGCCAGAGTGACAACGGCTGGTTTGCATTACCCAACAAGAAATCAAAGCGTCCAGTGAAATAGACAAACTATAGCAGGAAAGGGATTAACTATGTTCAAGCAAAATTTTCACTCTTCCTTTCGCTGGGGGTTTCTGATGTAATTGATGTTTTTTGAACTGGGCAAAAAGAAAGAGGGAGAGAGGGAGAGGCCTCCATCACTCGTTCCCTAATTTAATATCTAGAGTGGGAAACACATTGTGGGAAAAAATAAAACTGATTTTTTCCCCCCAGGAAAGTCCATTTCTACTGATAGTCCACCTAATATTAAAGCAGATAAATCTTGTTCTCTTTCTCTCATTCTAAACTTTAAAGACAGTCCATCTGACTTCCAAATTGCAGCAATAAATTTCAGGATTTGAAAGTACCACAATATACTTCTGCCCCCTTAACCTCCATTCCCACTTCGTGTTTTTCAAAAAGATATATATCCATCAGGACTGATTTATGCTATTCCAGACTCCAAAGTAGAAAAGGCTATTATCCCTGGGATCTGTTTCAGTGCCTTGGCTTATTTCTTTGATAGGATAAGAAACAGCCAGAGGTAATAACTCGAGGTTTTTCTTCCCCATGGTCAAGAATAGATTAGTAGAATTTGAAAAAATTGCTCTAAGCATGCCCATAAGGTAAAAACAATATGGTGGTGCCTATGACACCGCCAAGAAACCGGTTTGGAGGCGTGGCAGGCCTGGGTCGCTGCCGGTTTCAGTGACTCAGGCCGCTAAGTTACTACTGGTTCAGCCGAACTGGTAGGAACCCACCTCTGGCCCTATCTAACAAAATGAAATTCAATGTAGAGAAAAGTAAAGTCCTACATTCAGATAAGAAAAACCAAAAGCACACATATAAACTGGGTGAAGCCAGGCTTAATAGCAGTGACTGTAAGAGGGATCTTGGATTCTTAGTGGACAACCAGCTAAATACAAGCCAGCAGTGTGCAGCGGCAGCCAAAAAAGGCAACACAATCCTAAATTGCATTAAAAGTGGTATACAATCAAGATCAAGTGAGGTACTAATAAAGCCCTAGTAAGACCACACCTAGAGTACTGCATCCAGTTTTGGTCACCACACTATAAAAAAGATGTTGAGATTCTAGAAAAAGTGCAGAAACCAGGATGATTAGGGGACTGGAGACTAAACCTGGCCTCACCTGGCTACCTGAGAGACCGCCTCCTGCCATTTACCTCCCAGAGACCAATAAGATCTCACAGATTAGGCCTCCTTCAGATTCCATCTGCCAGTCAATGTCGGCTGGTGACTCCCCGGGGGAGGGCCTTCTCTGTAGCTGCTCCGGCCCTATGGAATGATCTCCCCGTGGAGATCCAGACCCTTACTACTCTTCTGGCCTTCCGCAAAGCGATTAAGACCTGGCTGTTCCAGCAGGCCTGGGGCTGTTGAGTTTATCCAGCCCCACTCTAAGCTGCATGTATGTTGTGGAATTTTAATGTTTGTTCTTTTAATTTTTATATGTCCCCCCCCTTTTTTTTCTGTAAGCCGCCCAGAGTCCCTAGGGAGTGGGCGGCATACAAATCCTAATAAAACCTAAACCTAAAACATATGAAGAACGGTTGCAGGAACTGGGCATAGCTAGTCTAGTGAAGAGAAGGACCAAGGAGTTATGATAGCAGTGTTCCAATATTTGAGGGGCTGCCACAGAGAGGAGATGGGTCAAACTATTTTCCAAAGCACCCGAAGGCCAGACAAGGAATAATGGATGGAAACTGGCCAAGGAGAGATTCAACCTGGAAATAAGGAGGAACTTTCTGACAGTGAGAACAATCAACCAATGGAACACCTTGCCTTTGGAAGTTGTGGGAGCTTCATCACTTGAGACTTTCAAGAAGAGATTGGACTGAAATGGATCTGTCTGAAATGGTGTAGGGTCTCCTGCTTGATTGGGGGTTGGACTAGATGATCTATAAGGACCCTTCCAACTCTTTTAATCTGTTGTCTGTTATATAATTCTAGGAGAAACATAGAAATTAGTGAATAGGTTGAAGACACATATGTTCTAAAGAGCATATCTCAAAATTTGGAAGCTCAATCATTCTGTTCATCACCAAATAAATGGAATGGTCTATGAGTCAGCTCTTGATGATCTAAACATTTTATGGAATAAAGAGGCCATAAAAACTTCCACTTCCTTTACAATATTGGTCTGTAGTCCATGAAATTCCAATAATAAATCCAAATTTCATTGTTTTTGAGTCCTGACATTTTTCAACAATGCCACTAATTTCCTGAAACCTTCCATAGTTCTGCAGTAATAAGCAACAATCAATTCCCTGGGACTGTGGTCAGAGCCATTCAGAAGAACCAAACCAGATGACTAGTCTAGCATTATGTTCACCAATAGCTAACCAAATTGTCTAAGGGAAGCCCACAAAATGGATATGAATGTAATAACGCTGTCCTACTCAACTGATATTTAGTGGCCCATCACCCCAGATGCTGGGGCCATTTCAATCTTTTGTTCTCCAAATTATTACTTTTGCGAATTATCAGAGGTATTATTACAAGTTCTACTATTGCTCTTGGCTTCCAATGCAACAAGAGATTGAAGTTCAAATTCTGGATTCCATTTCAAGAGTCTTCAAATAGCTGGTGATGGGGATGACTTCTGTGTAAGGTTACAAAGAGTTGATGCCAAATTCTAGGCCAGTGGAAGACAATCGGGGCCAAATGCTTTTCTCAACCTTCAATTTACTACTGAAGTATATAACACTAGTATGACAAAACAGAAAATTGTGAAATATAAGGAATTAATCATGTTTATTGTATTTAATTCTAATTTAATTGGATTTTAATTAAACAACCCAGCAGGTAGAAACCTTTAGCCTCCTGTATCTGACTGACTAAGCAGTGCTGGCCTTAATTAGATTTTGGATATCAGACTACAGAGAAAATCCAGAGCTATAGAAACATCCAAGATGGCAAGCTTCCATATCTTGGCCAAGAAAACCAAATTGACATAGTCCCCAAGGATAAAATTGAAATTTGAAATTTAATAAAATTTGTATGCCGCCCAATCCCATGGGACTGTGGGCAGCTTACAGAACAAGATAAAAAAACATTTTAAAAATTAAAAATAAAAATACAGTTGTTAAAATTACACACCATCCATTCTGTCTAAGTGGGGCTGGACATTGATCAACAGCCCCAGGCCTGCCGGAACAGCCAAATTTCAAAATTTCAAAAAAACACAGGAGACTCTTTTGAAGACAGCAAAGTCTACATTTTGGACAGAGAGGACCACTGGTTTGAAAGAGGGGTCAAAGAGGCCATCTATGTCAAAATTAAACAGCCCTCTTTCAACAGAGGAGGAGGGATACAATATCATCTATCTCCAGTCTACAACACAGTCCTTTCGATAGTTCCAAGTAGGCTCTACATCTATTTGCACTATACAGGTGACTCTGATGACACAGATACACCTCCAGGTGGCCTCAATGCCTCTCTTAAACAGGAATGTCAAAATAGCGACCTCTGGGCTGGATGTGTCACGCACAGGCCACACCCACCCCAGTTCCGCAAATGGGGAAAACATCACGAAATGACACGTGACAGAACATGACGTTGTGAGTTTGACACCCCTGCTCTAAAAGAATGCAAATGACCAGCTGTCTGCAAGGAGTATAAATCCTTCCATTCCCCACCTGATCCTTCACTCAGAGCTGAAGAAGCTTCTTGGATAGGAAGTGAAACATCTTCAAAGAAAAAACAGAAAGTCCAGCTGCCTCTTTAAAGCACTTATAGGATACTCAACCCATCGTAAAGCTCAATTCAAGGGACTTTCACCTTACCCAATCACATCATGTTTGTCTGTTGTTCACTACTTTCTTTTCCTTGGGACTTCATTCCTGTTGGACTATTCTTCCCAACTTATCACTTCATGATTAAGTACAAGCTTCCATCCTCCAAACATTGTTCACCCTAAATTGGACCAATCTTTATCAACTTTCTGCCTTCTGCGTGTTTTTAATTACCAACTCCCCAAAGTAAGATTCAAGCGGGTTGTAGTTGGAATATTGCCAAGTTCTGGTCACTGGGTAACGAAAAAGATGCTGAGATTCTAGAAAGACTGCAGAGAAGAGCACCAATGATTGGGGAGTTGGAGGCTGAAAGATATGATGAACTGTTGCAGGAACTGGGTATGTCTAGTCTAACAAAGGTATTGGCAGTCTTCCAATATTTGAGAGGAGGACAATCTATTCTCCAAAGTACCAGAGGGCAAGACAAGAAGTAATGGATGGAAACCTATCAAGGAGAGATTCAACCTAGAACTAAGGAGAACTTTCCTGACAGTGAGAACAATTAATCAGTGTATCAGGGTTCCAAATAACATCCAAAAGTAAATCAGAGTCCAAGGTAAAGTATTGCTCAAAGTTTTAATTTATTAAGAGAGCCATGTTGGCACATCTGGGAAAACCCAAATCTGAAAGCTTCCCAGTTTTCCCCACTTAGTTGAAAGTTCAAGATCTTGCCCCCCACACCCACAAGTCCCTCACATGGTCCAATCTTTCACTGCCATGCTGGCAGTTCCAGCCATCCAGTTCCAGTCAGGTGCAGAGGTGCAAAGACAAAGGATGACCTTGGCTTTCTAGAAAGAATTTTGTTATGGCTACATATCATCTGTACAATCCCTCCTCCCATTTTCCCACAATAGAAAATGCATAGTAGAATAATAGAAAGTGTGGTAGGCGAAAGATCCAAAAGAAAAGATGGCTGCAGGCCCGACACAGTGCAATAGTCACCACAATGTAGAAAAGATGTGGAGACTCTAGAAAGAGTGCAGAGAAGAGCAACAAAGATGATTAGGGGACTGGAGATTAAAACATATGAAGAATGGTTGCAGGAACTGGGTATGTCTAGTTTAAGGAAAAGAAGGACCAGGGGAGACATGATAGCAGTCTTCCAATATCTCAGGGGTTGCCACAAAGAAGAGGGAGTCAAGCTATTCTCCAAGGCACCTGAGGGTAGAACAAGAAGCAATGGGTGGAAACTAATCAAGGAGAGAAGCAACTTAGAACTGATGAGAAATTTATTGACAGTTAGAACAATTAATCAGTGGAACAGCTTGCCTCCAGAAGTTGTGAATGCCTCAACGCTGGAAGTCTTTAAGATGATGTTGGATAGCCATTTGTCTGGAACGGTATAGGGTTTCCTGCCTAGGCAGGGGGTTGGACTAGAAGACCTCCAAGGTCCCTTCCAACTCTGGTATTGTATTGTATTGTATTGTATTGTATTGTATTGTTTGCCTCCAGAAATTGTGGGTGCTCCATCACTGGAGGTTTTTAAGAAGACACCGGACAGCCATTTGTCCAAGATGGTATATAGGATCTCCTCTGTTTGGGCAGAGGGTGGACCAGGAGACCTCCAAGATCCTTTCCAACTCTGTTACTCTGTATTTCCAGCCCATCTTAGAAGACACTAAAATAAGGAGAACTGAATAAGACCGTAGTGGTCTAAATGAAGAGATCATCTGAAGTGATATAAAGCAGCTTCCTAAGTAGACATCTGCAGTTCTCCCAAAGAAACCCACGAGGTTCAAGAATGCTTCTACTTTGGCATGAAGCTTGGAGCCCTTTTTGCATTTGCAAAACCGTTTTGCACAACCGTTTTCCAAAAAAAAGCAAGCACTGAGCAAACCTCCATTGGCCCTAATATGATGCATAATAAAGCAATTCCGTATCAGGGTGGTACATATGCCTGTCAGTTAACATTACAATGCTCAATGTCAGTGCCTGATTCAAATGACAAGACTAGCCGTCTGGCTTGTTACATTTAGATGAGATCTTGTGTGCACAGCAGGAAATCTCTCCTGCCCCCTCTCTTTCCAAGGGCTTTTGATTGAAATCAAGTGCTCTGATTTGAAAAGAGTTAGATTTTACAATGCTGGGTTCCTGGATAGCGGCAGAGATGATCTGTAATTAAAGTGCAGATGGATTTTGGTCAAATAATACCAGATGTTATACTTGCAACTTCTCAAAACCCTCTCCATTTATTAGTCCAATTCCACCCCCTACTGCGAGGAAATTTCACATTGTACAACCGATTGACTCGGGTTTTTTGGACAGTGATAGAATTGGACACAGGTTAAATCAGAGTCAGAAGGAGAAAACAGACAAGCTTTTGAGCCAGGTTGTCTATAAATTAAAACTGGGCCCTACATTTCTATGAAATAAGGCTGGAGATCCACTCTAGCAAAGAGCTGCTGGAGCTAAGGAGAGTCTTTCATACTTATTCTCTATTCACTACCATGTTCTTGTTAGTTGCGAAGTCATTTATAGCAATAACAGTTAGACTTATATACCGCTTCATAGGCCTTTCAGCCCTCTCTAAGCGGTTTACAGAGTCAGCATATCGCCCCCACAGTCTGGGTCCTCATTTCACCCACCTCGGAAGGATGGAAGGCTGAGTCAACCTTGAGCCGGTGAGATTTGAACCGCCGAACTGCATATAGCAGTCAGCTGAAGTGGCCTGCAGTACTGCACTCTAACCACTGCGCCACCTCGGCTCTACCATTTCCAACCCATCGTGACCCCCATGGACAACATTCCTCCAGGCCAGTGGTGGGTTTCAAAATTTTTTGGAACCTCTTATGTAGGTGTGGCAGGCTTTGTGGGAGTGGCTTGCTGGCCATGTGACTGAGTTGGAGTGGCTTGGAAGTCATGTGACCAGGTGAGAGTGGCTTGGAAATCATGTGACCAGGTGGGAGTGGCCAAGACAATGTCACTGAATTCTTTGCCCCATTGGATGATCTACAAAAAGAAGATCTAAAAAAGGAAATTTATTATTTTGTGCACTTACTACTTAAATAAGATTAAAATAAGTACACAAAACAATAAAAGAGCTACTTACAGAAGGAAGATGACTGTCCTTGCCAGTCTTCAGTATCATTGACTCCATTGAATGGCCTGCACAAAGAAGAGACACAGAAATGAACTCTTCCATTGCTTGCATTAGGATGAAACAAACACACAATACAATAAAGACAGCTACTTACAGAGGAAGGATGACTGTCCTAGCGGTCATACTCTGTTGCCTCTTCATCCTGTTAAATAACACTAACTGCAGAAGAAATAAAACAATATTGGACTCGATTGTGGTTGTAAGCTGAGGACTACACTACAAGTAACAGAAGGGACCTCTGTTTTCACTCAACAATGTACAGTCTTTTCAGGAAGGATGTCCCCCCAAAAACAGGAAAGATGTAGTCTTTCATTTAAGAAGTTAGATCAAGAACGAACATCATAGGTAGATTCACAGAGCAATACAGATTTCTTTTTCTGAAATTTATTCCTCAGTTCAAAAAACAGGAATATATGAATTAGGTTCAGTACTTAGGACAGACCAAGTAGCTATTCAAGACTTAGTGGTTAGAAGCAATTGTAAAGCAAGATATGGATTTAAAACCAGTAATATTTTGTTGTGTATTTCAAAGGGCGAAAAGAGCCTCCCCCACCCACCCTGGAGGCCCTCTGGAGGCTTCAGGAGCTTCCCTAAAGCCTCCGGAGCGCAAAAAAACGGCCCTATGGGCAAACTGGAAGTTCGGGAATAGACTTCCGGTTTGCTCGTAGGGTCGGTTTAAGCCCTCTGGAGGCTTCAGGGACCTTCAGGAGGCTTCCCTGAAGCCTCCGGGCGACTAAAAATGGCCCTACGAGCAAACCGGAGTCACTTCCAGTTTGCACATAGGGTCCTTTCTAGTCCTCCGGAGGCTTCCTGAACGTCCCTGAAACCTCCAGAGGGCCTCCGGGGAAGCTGGGGGGGGGCTGTTTTCGCCCTCCCCAGGCTCCTCTGAAGCCCTGGGAGGGTGAAAAAAGCATGCCAAAAATGGGGGGGAGTGCCTCTCATGCGCGCATGCACACTGGGAAGGTTGCACATTGCATTATGGGTGTGGCACACCCACGCATGACCCTCCCTGCACTCACCCCCCTTATGGTAAGTAAGCCAAAAAAAGATTCGCCATCGCTGCATTAAGGTTTATTTTCTGGTTAGGTCTTATTTTCAGGGAAAGACGGTACTAAATGCATCCATCTGGCTGACAATCTTAACTGGGGCTTATTTTGGGGGTATATTACGAGCATCCTGAAAAATCATGCTTGGACTTATTTTCTGGTTAGGTGTTATTTTCGGGAAAACAGGGTATACATTGTCCTTGACGTACAACCTTTTGTTCACTGAACGTTGCAATGCCCCTGAGAAAAGTGGCTTGTGGCCATTTTTCACACTTACAACCATCGCAGCATCCCCATGATCATGTTAAAACTTGAAAGCTGCACCATGTTGCTGTTCTCCTGGTTAAAATGTATAGGTGAATTTTGTGTATGATATAGATAGGCCTCAACTTATAACAGTTTGTTTAGTGACCATTCAAAGTTACGATGGCATTGAAAAAAAGTGACTTATGATCATTTTTCACACTTATGACCATTGCAGCATCCCCATGGTCATGTGATCAAAATTCAGCCACTTGGCAACTGACTTATATTTATGACAGTGGCAATATCCCAGGATCATGTGATCAACTTTTGCGACCTCCTGACAAACAAAAGGGGAAAGCCAGATTTACTTAATAACCATGTCACTAACTTAACAATTGCGGTGATTCCTTTAAAAACTGTAGCAAGCAAAGTCGTAAAATGGGGCAAAACCCGCTTAATAGCTGTCCCATTTAGCAACGGAAATGTTGGATTCAATTATGGTTGCAAGTCAAGAATTACCTGTACATATCACCGATTGGGACTTTCCTGCAATTAATTAATTAATCCGTTCTAATCTTGATTGCAGGAAAAATCATTTCAGCAATAGAGTAGTAAATGTGTGGCACACCCTACCTGATCCTGTTGTTAGTTCCTCTAAGCCCCATACCTTTTACCTTAAGCTGTCTACCGTGTACCTTACGCATTTCTTAAGAGGACCCTAAGGGGGCGTGCATAAGTGCACCAGCGTGCCTACCATCCCTGTACTACTGTCCCTTTTATATGTACTCTTTTATGTGTTTATGGCTATGTTTTGCTTATTTATATCCATTTATTTGTGCCATTTTTTTCATGTGTTTTCATACTTGTTTCCCTGTACTTGTTGACAAATAAATAAATAAGTCATAAATAAATAAATACAATTTAATTTAATGCAACTTTGTTTCTCCAAATTTAAATGGAGAGACGTTGGCTCTGATAGGGTTAGCCTAGCAGCCTTCGGGTAAAGGGGAATCATGTCATGAAGTCCTCTTCTTCAAAAAAATGGGGTCTGGGAAGCTCATCCACGTGGCGATATTGGTACGCACATCTTGTGACGGTTTAATATCCACACATTTAAGTAACCCCTGGACCTAACTTACCTTTTGGCTTATTGGGAAAATGCTCATGTTTTCCCCATTATGTTTGTTCTTACAAGCACCATTAAAACAACCCCCCGAACATTTGCACTAAGCAACAAAAACCTTCTTCGACACGAGTTACAAAGAGGAATGGGAAACAAGTAATTTAAACAAAACTCCCATTTAATTTTATAACTCCCGAGCGGTCTCTCTCTCTCCCTCTCTCTCTCTCTCCTTTGGAGCTCCAAATCCATTTGCCCATCCAGGTGCGCCTTGTCTCCCTAATCCAGTTACAATCCTTACCTTTTTATTTGAAGGGTGGGGGGGGTGTATATGCCTTTCCTTTGTGCTTGCCTTGAAGTTTGGTCTGTTAAATATTAGCCCATGACCTTTTGCTGATTGGCTTCAATTAAGCCTCTGGATTTCCTCTTCCTGAGCCTAAGTCAAGTTACAGTGGAAGAATAATAAAGGCAAAAAAAGGAACGTGTTGCAGCCGTCCAAATAATGGCCCCTGATTGTCAGCAATGGAAAGTGAGCATCACTTGGAGATCCCACCCACTGGGAGCCTTGATGGCATAATTTATGGGCAGCCTTTTGAAACCACCAGTAGCTCAGGCAGTTCTGTTTCTTCTCACGCATGGACAAATATATAGCCCCCCTCTCCCTGGGTCTCCCAGGATAGGAAATGGAGTGGGGAGGTTTAAAATATAATAATTGGAGGAAACCTAAGTATTTGGGCCAAAGGAGAAGAAACAGGCCGGTGGAGGAGGCAGGGAGGGAGAATGGGCAGTTCTCACTGTAAAACAAAGCAGCAATGTTTCAGGAAGACATCTGACATAAGATACTAATCATAATTTCCCTGGATCCAGTTATCCAAACAGAATATGCAAAGCAAACTGTTCTTGAACAAAACTGTAAGTCTATTCATTCCAAGGAAGGAGAAGGCTGTGTCCAGTCTCTAAGTATTCTGCACCTGAAGGCTGTTTCCAGGGGTGGTATTCACTTACTTTCCCTACCAGTTCACACATGTGAGCATGTGCATTGCACACACATGCTTTGCTTGCACATGCCCCATCCACCCATGTGCTTGGCCTTCCACGCATGGCTTTAAAATGTGCCTAAATAGGAAGGCATAGAGCCAGAGCGGGTGGGCAGGTCCACCCATGATTTCCACTACCGGTTCGGCTGAATACCGCCTGTAGCTTTTTCTTCCTATCCCTATTTTGATAGGGCTCCTAATTTTGTTTCATCATTCTGGTATTAAAAACAACATAAGGATGGGGAAACTTATGCAGATTACGCGTGACATATTCTGGAAGGGAGAACAGACGGTTTTGCCAGTGCTTGAATTCCATGATGCATTATCAAAAAGCGAGCAGCCATTTGAACTGTGATGGGTTCAAAAAATAAAATCCACGTTAAGAAAAATAAGGAGAAATGAAGATTTACCAAATAATATTAAAAACAACAACAACAACAACAACAATAATAATAATAATAATATTGTTGTGTACACTTGCCTTTAGGGGGTCTCCAGTATCGGCAGTATCTGTCATATGCAGAAAAAATAAAAAAATCCCAGCAATTCAAATGAATATAAAGATTTATTGTAAGCCTGAACTCGCTATAAGAATCTGAGCTACAAACAGTCAAAGGACATAAGCATATCCTTAATTGGTCTAATAAATATACTTTCATATTGCAAGTATCAATTTGAATTTTTAGTGTCACACAAGCAGGCCGTATGAGGAAAGTATGAATAGCAATGGAAAACCTGGCCAGATTTTCAGACCAGCTGCAGATGTAAAATTATGTGGGAGTTCTAGTTGTACTAGGTTAGAGGTACAACCACAATGCTATTGGTAATGGTGGCTTGCATAGTTAGAGCACTGGGTTGACAATCTGCAAGCATGAGCTCAAGACCCTAGTGCTGATGTGTTTCAGGGTGAGTTCCCATCATTCCCTCCAGCTCTTGCTGACCTAGCAGTTTGAAAACATGCAACTGTGAGTAGATAAATAGGTACCACTTTGATGGGCTCATTAACAGAGACATGAAAGGAGCTCCCAACTGGGCATACCCCCCCCCTGGACAATTTGTGATGTCACCAGTTAATTCTTTCAAACTGGAAGTGCTTTGGTGTTTCCAACAGGAATACAATACGAATGCCGCTCTTGAATTAAATCTTCACAGGTTGATGGTAAAACAGCAATTTCTGCATAATTTCTTGGCAAAGCAGCAAGATTTTGCAAAAACCCTTTTTGGAAAAAAAATGCTTTCAAATGGAACAGTTTGGAGTTGAAAGCACAGCCCTCACCCCTGGTGTTGGTTTGTGTTGTTTATTCCCATCAACTACCCTCTAAACCTGGTGTAGAAAAGACAGAGTATCTCTTTCAACCACAACTAGACAAAAAGGGAGCCATCTGAGAATATTCCACTCATCAACCACCTCTCCATGGGTGAAGGCCATCACAGTAGAACCCAATTTATGACATGTTCTATACAATTTAATGTCATGACAGCCCCGATATAATTCATTTTAGTGCTTTTCCATGAAATATGTTTTTCCATTGCCCCTTCATAGATTGCATACGGAGACAATGAAATAAGCTTCTGGTGACATCTCCAGAACTTATTGGAAGAGAAAGTTGTTGTTGTTGTTGTTGTTGTTGTTGTTATTCACTCTGACAGGACCATTCAGGAGACTTTCATAGATGCTTCTTTCTTCTTGCTGTTGTTTGTTGCAAAGTTGTGTCCGACCCATCGCAACCCCATGGACAATGTTCCTCCAGGCCTTCCGGTCCTCTACCATCCCTTGGAGTCCATTTAAGCTTATGGCTACTGCTTTGGTGACTCCATCTGGCCAACTCATTCTCTGTCGTCTCATTCTTCTTTTGCCCTCAATCGTTCCCAGCATTAGGTTCTTCTTCAGTGAGTCCTCTTTCTAAAGGTAATCTTTGCTATAATCCAGACATCATCATCAACATCCTCAATTATAATAATGCAACATCTATGAAATTAATCCTGGGAGATTGATCATCCTGTTGATTGATAGTCCTATCCTATCAGAGAATTAGATCGATACACCTGTGTCATACCACTGCTTGAATGATCACAAGAGATTACATTTGAAATATGAAGCAGAGGGAACCCAAATAATGTTATGGTGCATCTAAATCTCTTTCCTTCTACTGAGGACAACATCAACTGCAGTTAGTCAGGCAATGTACTTCTCTTCTTCCACCAACATTGCCACTCCACATTTGGATTTGTGCATTGCACACTTTTCCTACAGTTCTATCCGGTGCAAACCATCAGATTGAACATGGGAAGAGTTCAGTTAGCTATTTTATTTCTCAAGCCTATAACAAAGGAATCTTCTCAGACTGGCGGTTTGCTCCTAGGCCAGACTAGATAAAGTTCAACACATTCAAGAGAGGTCAGACTTTGCCCTCTTGTGCCCATGTAGGGATTCCAGATTAATTTCTTATTTGACTCCTCCCCACTGGCTCAGCCAGTCTCTCACCAACATTTTCCTTCCTTATAATCTCACGCATACTTCTGGGAGTTTGATATTTCGGTGCAGACAGTGGTGGGATTCAAACATTTTTACTACTGGTTCTGTGGGTGTGGCTTGGTGAGCGTAGCAGGGGAAGGATAGTGTAAAATCTCCATTCCCTCCCGATCAGCTGAGACTCAGGAGGCAGAGAATAGATGGCGGTGGGGCCAGTCAGAGGTGGTATTTACCGGTTCTCCGAACTATTCAAAATTTCCACTACCGGTTCCACAGAACTGGTCAGAACCTGCTGAATACCACCTCTGAGTGCGGAGACAAAAAAAAGTGTCCAGCAAAATTACCATGAAAGTGCAGTATCTAATGACCAAATGGGCAAGAAAATGCTTCTTGGATTTGCCAGCCTAGCTGGAGGTAAGCAGATGACCATCCCTGCCTCTGATATCTTTCTTTGATTAGCAGATCATTGTCCCTGTCTTTCTGTCAGGCACAAGCAACCAGAGCCACTCGTAAATAGCTAAATGTTATTGTTCTCTACCTAAATTACAAGATTCTCCCTAGAATGCTTTCCTGTCTCTGGGAATGACCAGATAAGGCTTTATGGATCTTGGGAGAGCTTATGCCTCTTATGGCCAGAATGGGAAAAGCTGCTTGGCCAACTTGCCATGGCCAACTCACCATGGGACAATTCATCGTAGGCAGAGGTGGGTTTCACAGAAGTTTACCATGTGTGTACCACACCTGCACACACTTGCTTTGTGACCACACATGCCTTCCATGCATGCACTTTGCTCGTGTGCACAGCTTGCACGCATGTGCACGGCTTCGAAAACATGGCTAAATAGCACGGCATAGAGCTGGGGCAGCCAGGGCGGGCCGACCCCCATCCACAGGTCGCCACTACCAGTTCCTGCAGGTCGCCACTACTGGTGTTCCTGAACCAGTCCAAATTGGCTGAATACCACCTCTGACCATGAGTCAATTCAACCATTCAATTTAATCACTTAAACTAATATTTTAAATAAAACAATATTTTATTTTAATTTTTGTCATTCATGTTTCATTGTGCTTCTCCTTTCTTGTCCTTTCTTTAATTATTTTATTCCGTCATTTCTTCAATATTAGAGTAACTCTTGCCCTGCTATATTGTCCCATGGCAAGTTGGCCATGGTGAGTTGGCCACAGTGGGCAAGGTTTCTAAGCTAAGCCCTTACTTGATCCCTCCCCCAGTTTCAGACTAGCTGTCAGTTTCCCATCACTCTTAAGTACATCTCCAAAGTACCCTAAATTGTCCACATTGGATATTTTGTGTAGGAGATGACCAGGCTGAACCCAATCGAGGAATCAAGAATGTCATCAGTTTGGAGTCCCTTCATGCCCACAAGAGGTCTAAGTCCAGTCCTCCTTCAATTCAGTTGACTCTTATCTATAGCAATAGCAATAGCAGTTAGACTTATATATCGCTTCATAGGGCTTTCAGCCCTCTCTAAGCGGTTTACAGAGTCAGCATATCACCCCCAACAATCCGGGTCCTCATTTTACCCACCTCGGAAGGATGGAAGGCTGAGTCAACCCTGAGTCGGTGAGATTTGAACCGCCGAACTGCAGATAGCAGTCAGCTGAAGGGGTTGCAGTACTGCACTCTAACCACTGCACCACCTCGGCTCTTATCTACCACCAAGTTGCCTTGACCATTGGTAGTTTGGATTCTTTTTGAGAGATAGCATGGAATAAACTTGTACTTATTTGAAGAACTCTGGTTCCGGATTTCTTGCATGTAACATTTTGGGTCAGAAGAAGGAAAACCTCACTTCTATCAAGTTTTTCTTATTGAAAAAGTACTCCAATTCAAATGCTAGTAAATAACAATCAAATATCAATAATCCATTGCTACAATTCGGGTATTGATTTCTTCTTGCAGAAGTTCATGCTTTAGGCAGCCCCTGAACCTCCCAAGTCCACAATTCTTGATGTAGATTCCAAAAACTGGAGACAGAAAAACATGTGCAATTTGAAGAGACAGCAATCAACTCAGTGTTATTTTAAACACTCTTGTTGATGTCGGCCCCCAGTGTGGCAGTAATAGGACAAATCATGAAACATACAATCCTGCTATCAATTACAACGTTTGCATTTGCATTTTGTTTAGCTCAGAAGAAGCAGAAGATGCTTGATCTGCCGGCTATTGTTAAGATAACTCATTGTTTAGATCCCCCTGTTCATCATCCAGCAAAGAGTTTTGTGGTTTGGCACTTTCTCAAGCCTGGAAAGTATGACTCTCTGGGTGGAGTATGTGTCCATATTTTCTATATGAGCAGCATGGGAACGCTGCTCAGTTTTGTGAAACTAATGTGCGAATGATCAGCCGCCTATGTGCTGTGATGCAAGAGGCATTTTCTTCTGCCTGCACTTATAATTCTGCCTCTCAAGAGATCAGCCACAGAAGACTAATGGGAAGCTAATCAGGACAATAAATTAAAACCTCGTACACAGTAGAAATCGCTTTGGAAATATACAAGATCTGCAAGCCATTCTCTTCTTTTACTGTTGTTGAGTAACTACAGTTGCTAATCATTGTTACAACATTTTTCACATGGAGAGTGTTAACGGACTTGCCTAAAGGACTGCTTATCCAAGGATATTTGTCTCTCTAATGTGGGGAAGGACAAGTGGTGGAGCTGAGACCTTTGTTCTGTCTGCCCCAAGTCCTCTCTGATCATGCCAATGAATCAGGATTGCCCTGGTCTAGGTAGGATGTGATCCTAACTCTTGAGTAGCATCATTCTGAAGGACTGTCTCTTGCTGGTTACGTCTAACCAACCTACCAGAGCAGGGGGGGCAAGGAATCTTGCGGGTCCCATCCCCTAAGGACATACTGTATTTTTTGGAGTATAAGACACACCGGAGTATAAGATGCAGCAAGGTTTTGAAGAGGAAATTTTTTTTAAAAAAAAGTTTTTGCACTCTGCAAACCTCCCCAAAATGGCCCATTTTTTGCAAAGGGCCCTTTTTTTTTCAAAAAAAGGGGGGGCATGAATAGCCCTTAGGAGGCTTGTAGAGTGCTCCGGGGGGGGGGGGAGAAGTAAAAACCGTCCATTTTTCATGAAAACAGGCCCATTTTTTGTCCAAAAAAAGGGCATGGATAGCCTTTAGGAAGCTTATAGAGTGCTGCTGGGGGCTGGGGGGCAAAAAATGGGGCTGTTTTTTGCTCATTTCTATCCTCTCCAGCTCCCAGGAGCACTCTTAAAGCTTCCTACAAGCTATGCACAGACATTTTGGAGAAGGGGGCGGAGTTTCGGGAAGCAAACTATGCTGTATTCAGTGTATAAGATGCACCCAGATTTTCAGCCTCTTTTTTGAGGGAAAAAGGTGTGTCTTATACTCCAAAAAATACAGTACATCTGACAGGAGCCAGAAGAAGGGCTTTTTCCATGGTGGCTCCCTCTCTCTGGAACATCATCCCTCCAGAAATTAATTTGGAAGGCCCTGAAGAAGTGGTTCTGCCAGCGGGCCTAGGGAACCCAGAGCAGGATCATCATCTTCTTCTTTTAACGACCCCATAATCCCTTGCAGGGTGAAGTCTGGGCAACTGAATGGAGCTAGCAGAATGTTTACTGACCAGATGCCCTTCCTGTCGCCAATGCAGAGTTTTGTTCAGCAGATATATTCTCATTGTGCTCAGAGAGAGAAATATCTGCCTCTACCCAGGATTGAACCCACAGCCTCCTGGTTGTGAGGCAAGAGCTCCACCTCTAGGCCACCACACCATTCCAACCCAGAGCAGGATGGAGCCCATTAAATGACTGGTATGGATATGTGTTGTCACCGGGGAGGGAGGGGGGGTTATTATTTTTATTATTTTATTATTTTATTTTTATTATTTCTTTTATATTGTGCTTTGATATCCTTGTAAGCCACCGTTAGTCGCCCTGTGAGAGTAGGTGGCAATATAAATTTTCTTAATAAAGACATTCTTTCCACTACAGCAGTCATCTCTCAATGGCCTAATGGTCTATATTTCCTTATCACCTATAGTTAGCTGGAGCTGCAAACAGACTCCGATAGCGAGGTGCCCTATGAGTCGGCTCTGAAAGATGTGGAGGACCCTGGACAGGGTTCTGACTCCAAGCAGGGACCAGAGGGGCTGGTTGGCCACCAGGAGGTACCTGAGGCATGGAGCAGCGGTGAAAGCCAAAGGGAGTGTGCCCATGACGTCAGGCCTTGGAGCAGTGGGGAGGAGCTAAGGGAGTTGGTCCCGGACCCCAGGCAAAGGCAGGCAGATAAACGCCTAGAGCAACTGCACAAATACAGAAGATAATTGGACCCAGGTGGTTGTAATTAGGCTCCTCCCAAGAGAGTATATAAGGAGAGACTTTGGGAGGAGGCTGTTTGCAGGATTCAACTAATTATACCAATGCTGGAGAAACTCTCGGGTGTATTTCTTATCTTGGAAGTCTGGATTGCTGCCCAGGTCTTGTCAGTGTGTTAATTTACTGTGAATAAATTGTCTAGCAGTAATCTTGTCTTGGAGTGCCTCGGCATACAAAGGGAGAGGTAAGAACAGTTAGCTATTATCCCTACTTTGTAGATTTAGGAACCAGAGAGTCTATTCTTAATCAAAGCTCTATACAGGACTTGTTTCTGAGTAAACATGTCGTCTCTGATTTGTAGCATGGAAATTAATAGATGATTTGTAACAGGCCACTCTCACTTTTCCCTGCCTATCTCCCGTAGTAGTTCTGGTAGGGGAAATTTAAAGAAAGAAGTACTACATGTATCACTAAGTGAGCCGTGGTGGCACAGTGGTTAGAATGCAGTACTGCAAGCTATTTCTGTGGTTTGCTGGCTGCAGTTTCACAGTTCAATTCTCACTGGCTCAAGGTTGACACAGTGACTCAGCACTGTGAAATGGTATGTAAGTCTAAGTTCTATTGCTATCACCTTGAATTTCTAAAGTAGCAAGTAAAGGTAAGTTGTTGGTGAAACGTAGGGCAGACCGAGCTACAGGTAATCTACTTACAACCACATTTGTTGCTCAAAATTTCCATTGCTCAGTAAGACAGTTATTAAGTGAGTTTTCCCCCATTTTACAATCTTTCTTGTCAAAGCTGTTAAGTGAATCACCGCAATTGTTAAGGTAGTAACATGGTTGTTAAGTGAATCTTTCCCATTGACTTTGTTTGTCAGAAGGTCACAAAAGATGACCCCCACGACACTGCAACCATCAGAATTACAAGTCAGTTGCCCCTGAATTTTGATTATGTGACAATGGGGATGCTACAATGGTCGTAAGTCATTTTTTTCAGTGCTTTTGTAACTTCAAATGGTCACTAAACAAAAATGAAGGACTACTTATATATCAGATGGTACAGTAAAGGACAACATACACACAAACCTTACACATACACTCCAGTTCTACCTACACAAGCTAACTACACTGCCAGTTGACCCTTCTTTAAAGCTGCAAGGACAGGAAAGCATACTACTGTATATTTTAATTTTGTTAGACATTAACAAAACACATTTGCTAATCTTCATATTCAACTTACTTTCAGCATTTTAAAAATCCAATAAAATGTCTCAAATATATACTTCATGTAACTCTCCATAGCCCTTTGAAAAGTCCATTAAATGTATTCATTCATTTATTTACTTTTCACATCTCAGTCTTCCCATAATCAATGATTCTCAGAGGCTTACCTAGAATGTTGTTGTTGTTGTTAGTTGTGTCCAACCCATTGCGACCCCATGGACAATGTTCCTCCAGGCCTTCCTGTCCTCTACCATCCTCTGGAGTCCTTTTAAGCTCACACTGACTGCTTCGGTGACTCCATCCAGCCACCTCATTCTCTGCTGTCCCCTTCTTCTTTGGTCTTCAATCATTCCCATCATTAGGCTCTTCTCCAGGGAGTCCTTCCTTCTCATTAGGTGGCCAAAGTATTTGAATTTCATCTTCAGGATCTGGCCTTCTAAAGAGCAGTCAGGGTTAACCTCCTCTAGGTCTGATCGATTTGATTGCCTTGCAGTCCAAGGGACTCTCAGGAGTCTTCTCCAGCACCATAGTTCAAAGGCCTCCATTCTTTGGCACTCAGACTTTCTTATGGTCCAACTTTCACAGCCATACATTGCAACTGGGAAAACCTACCCAGAATATAAGAACCAAAAACATCAATTGTACAAATTTCCATTAAAAACAGCACTAGCCTGACATAGAACTGTGACTTTTAATAGGACAAAAGAGAAATTAAATTAAATGCATATAGGATGATTATATTAACTACACTGAATTAGTTTAATTTGAGCTCATAACGGGTCCCAGTAACTTTGGAAAAGGTGGGTTCTGGAATCCCACCCCAAGGCCCCTGTGACCTTCACCATAGAGAAAAGTCACACACTCCAATTTACCAGATGAAATTTTAAAAAGGGACTGAAGATTTGCTGAGATCTGTGAACATCTGGGAGCACAGGAACTAAATATGTACAGCTTGACACAAGAAAATAAACATCAATTCAGATGGAGTAGAACTGTTGAAGTTCACTGCAAGGAGTTCAAATCTATGAGTACAATGTATGTTGATGCCAATGAAACCAACTGAACCCCTATCTTAGGGCCAGGTTGCATCTCAATGTATTTATTTGTTTTGTTTGGGGGTGTTTTTTTCCCAGTATCCGTTACTGAGGGTGGCCTGAGCTAAGCTGGGGTCAAAGGGAGGGAGCTTAACCTTTTCCTCTATGTCATGTTCCCTTGTGATCAACAGGGGTGTAGTTGATCTCCGTAGGAAAATCAAGCAGGAAGAGCAGAAGTGCTTGGAACTGGGAAGACAAGATTCATATCATTGGTGATAATCTACCAGCTCGGACTGATTCACTCGAACCAGTAAAGGAATTTGTGG
The DNA here is from genome assembly GCF_009769535.1 of Thamnophis elegans. Classification (NCBI taxonomy): domain Eukaryota; kingdom Metazoa; phylum Chordata; class Lepidosauria; order Squamata; family Natricidae; genus Thamnophis; species Thamnophis elegans. The sequence continues at coordinate 66,245,499 of NC_045548.1, forward strand.
GTGGCTTCACCCACTCGCCCCGGCTCTATGGCATCCCATTTAGACCCTTTTTCTGCCAAAAGTGCATGTGCAGAAGGCTGTGTGCATGTGCAGAGGTGGCATGTGTGAACAAAGAGAGCATGCGCTCACGTTTGCAAACAGGTAGGGAAGGTATGTCAATACCACCCCTGGTTAAGGGTTTGCTTTGGGGGGGGGGGTATACATTCAATGTAATGCATTACATTACACATTACATTGCAAAAAAAATAAAAATAAAGAAAGCATTGTATGAACTTTTATTGTGGTTTCCTTGTAGATGTTATAATACCCAGAGAGATAGGCGTGGGGAGGAATAATCAGATGTGGTCAGAGACATGAAGAGAAGGAATCCAACCCACCCCATCCATCCTCTGAAGAAGCATCCCGGATTAGTGGGCAAGTCATAAACCCAGTCTGAAGGATCAGAGGAGGATCAAACAAAACAGCGACAAAACCTCACCAGACTAGAAGGGCAACCAATGAGTCAGTCATATGGGAAGTTGATGGGAAGCGTTTGTAAATTGCAAAGTTTCCTAACTCTCCAAGCATACTTGCAACCCAGAGGACACAGAAAAAGAATCTCATATTTTTATGAGAAGTCCTCCCAGTAGAGTAGAGAACTTCTGCTGCCAAGAAGTTGGGACATTACAGTTGGAATTATCTAGGTATGCCAGGTCATCAAGAAACCCAGAAAGCTGCATATCTAACAGAAATACCCCATGTAAATATCTCTTACTGAGCAGGGTGATTCAGTTCACATTCCGTCTGAAACAGAGCACCGAGCAGTACACACCACGTCAAGGTCCATCATACAAAAGATTATTATTAGGTGCTAAAAGGCTACCATGTAAGATTAGAACATGGATATGGTAGTTTGGAGCAAAAGTTATTGGCCAAGTGTGATTGGACACACAAGGAATTTGTCTTTGGTGCATATGCTCTCAGTGTACATAACACGAATCATAAGGTACAACACTTAATGATAGTCATGTGATACAAATAAGCAATCAAATCATATTAGGAAATAATCAATATAAATCTTAAGGATACGTAAGCAGGAGAGGGGAATAATGATCTCCATGGTCCAGTATGAAAAATGTAGAAAGAGAGAAGTTTTATCTTCCTCTGTCACAGTTTTAGAACTCTGGGTGGTCCACAGAGATGAAATGCAATGAGATTCAGGATCTATATAAAGAAGTATGTCATCTACAATATATAGTGTAAGGATTGTAACAACCACTATGTAGGAGAGATGGGCAGAAGTCTACCACAGTGCATCCATGAATGTGAATGAGCAGTCAGAAGACACGATGAAAACTCCTTAATTGCAAACACATGGACAGACAACTATAGTTTCAACTGGGAAACTGAGCATCCTAGAACAAGCGAAATCCAAAGATGGAAGTTTGGTGTTCAGACAGATCAGCCATCGATGGGCACATAGAAATAAATCATATTTACACACTATTCAAAAGAGATAATAAGAAGGTACAAAAAGACCAGAATGCATTCTCCAATAGCCAACACCCAGATAGGCAGGGACATAGCACCAGGCAAACCATCAGAGAGAAAACTACACCTTAATCAAAGAACTACCAAGGAGAAAACCACACTCCCAACAACACTGATAGCGCAAACTATTGTACCAGAGGTGGTATTCAGTAGGTTCTGACCAGTTCTGGAGAACCGGTAGTGGAAATTTTGAGTAATTTGGAGAACCGGTAAATACCACCTCTGGCTGGCCCCGCCCCATCTATTCTCTGCCTCTTGAGTCCCAGCTGATCGAGAGGAAATGCAGATTTTGTAGTAACCTTTCCCTGGAGTGGGGAGAGATTTTACAGTATCCTTCCCCTGCCACATCCAACAAGCCACACCCAACAAGTCATGCCATGCCCACCAAGCCACACCCACAGAACCAGTAGTAAAAAAAATTGAATCCAACCACTGTACTGTACATAAACTGGAAATAAACCTTATACTCAATCACATTGATGATGTTACCTAGTTGGGTGATTAAATGCCTGAAAGCAAACAACCAAGCTCAGAGGAGGACTCCACAGTTCAACCGTGAAGCTAAAAAATAGTCTCTTCTGTGAAATGTGTCTTCTTCCACAATGCTTAGTTAAATTGTGAAAATCATGTGAATTCTGACAGTTTTAAAAGAAGAACAGACCAATTCATGGAGGATGTGCTTAGCCATGTCAAATGTAATACCTTCTGAATCACATATATCTGAAACGCTAGTTGCTGATGTAGGGAGCCAACGAGATGATCTTGGAGAAACTATGCACAGATCGTTATAAAAACATGGAATAAAATATGCTTTAAGCCCGGGAAACAAAGAAAAAATATTACAAGAAAATTCAGGCCAGCTCTACCCTAACTCCCCGGGGTGTAGGAGGGAAGGGGAAACCCAGGCTAGTTTTCAAGATTTTGTTGCTGTAGTCTAGGATGAAAAAACTCACAGAGGGGGAAGGACCACATTGATGCCTTAACCATAATTGTAGGCCACAAAGGAGCAGACAGGGCACCAATAAGCAGTTCAGCATGGCGCTGGCAGGGTTGGTGAAGTCAGTTGAAGATGTTCAGAAGCGTACCTTTTAAGGTGGTAGTGGCTATGAAAAAGTAGGGAATAATGGCAGATCCATCCTGGTAGTACTAATGTTTAGATCGGTTATTTTTCAAAACAAAATGCTAATGAGCTGCCCAAGTCTGATTGACAGGCCAAGTGTGGCTTATGAGCCATATGTTGTACAGTGGTACCTCGGTACTCTTCGTTAATTGGTTCCAGGAGGCATGATGAGTACTAAAAACAATGAATACCAAACAAGCCACGTGACACTTTGTTTCAGCCGGAAAGGGTAGTGAGTCAGGAGGCAGCCAACACCAAGTTCCAGCCTGCACATCAAGTACTAAACAAATGACGAGTACCAGGACAACATTTTCATGTCAAAATGGTACCAAAATTGATGAGTTTTGAAGCAGTCGAGTCTTGAGGTATGACTGCATAGATCTCCTGCAGCCTATATCAATAAAAGATAGTTGCAGTTGAACTTGTAGACTTCCTGGCCTAGTTTACGTTGAGGGGCTAACAACAAGAGACCAGCAATGGATAAAAGCTGTCACTCTCCTCTTCCTAATATTTCTGAATATATTTGATTTGTTATTTTTCCCACAGCTGGGGTAAAGCACTCTACACCTGTCCTTGAATCAGCAGAAAATTATACTGGCATGAAAACTGCCCTTATATTATCACTCAGTATTACCTCTATTTTAAACTACTATACTCATCTGATTTTCCTCCAAGGGAATAAGGTATCAAAAGGCTAATAGATTTTACATATCTACAGAGTATTCTTGGACAAGGTGAAAACAAAAGAGAAAATGTTATCCTTGTGGTTAAAAACAATTTAGCCTGTCTCACTTACACTCTGGGATCAAGACAACAGAAATGTAGTAGGCATAATTCTACAGTTGTAGCATATTGTAAGTAAATGAACAGAAAGGTCTTCCTTGGGGTTCCACCACAAATGCGCGAACGACAAAAGCGCGCCTGACTAAACCGCGGTGACAAAACCGCGCCGACAAAACCGCGCCGATGAATGAGCACTGAAGCGCGCCGACAACAGTGCGCCGACAGAAGCGCGCTGTAACCCTAACCCTAAACCAAACCCTAAACTTAACCCTAAACCTAACCCTAAACCTAACCCTAAACCTAACCCTAAACCTAACCCTAAACCTAACCCTAAACCTAACCCTAACCCTAAACCTTACCTTAACTTAAATCGCGCTTCTGTCGGCGCGCTTTTGTCGGCGCGCTGTTGTCAGCGCGCTTCTGATGTCGCGGTTTTAGCGCTGCGGTTTTGTCGGCGCGCTTTTGACGTCCGCGCATTTGTCGGGTCACACTTCCTTGGGGCTTTACTATGCACATTTTGGGAGTTGCTAATCCAGTCTCTTCCTGATTTATATTCTCCTAGTTCTGGATAAAAGAAGGATCTTTCATGAATTCTTGACCTAGTCCTCTGAGAGTAAACCCAGAGACTTTCCAATGATCAGAACTTCATTTTCTCTTGCAGCAAACAAGAAAAAGAAAACACAACATATTGCTTCACATTCTCTATCTGAAAAGTTTTAAAAATCAGCGGGAATAGATGAAATTAAGCATCAAGCGGGACCATATTTTTCAGAGTATAAGATGCTCCAAAGTATAAGATGCACCTAGCTTTTGGGGAGGAAAATAAGGGAAAAAATCTGCATCTGCCTCCCACCAATTTGTCTCCTTGCAACAAACAGCAAACAGTACAGATAATATACATTGTTTGTAATACAAAACTTTGTATACACTATACTTGTACAGACTATACTTGTACAGATGGTGTTAAAATTGATGTGCTTTCTGGAAGTATAGTTATTCTCTGCTATTTAAAAGAAGATACAATAGCAATGGACCTCTTCAGATCAAGCATTTGTTTTAAAAAGCTTCTTCATTTTGTTAAGCTGTCTAGAACACTAATAAAACAGTCTTTAAAAAATAAGTCTCAAGGTTGACTCAGCCTTCCATCTTTCTGAGGTGGGTAAAATGAGGACCCAGATTGCTGGGGTTAATATGCTGACTCTGTAAACTGCTTAGAGAGGGATGTAAAGCACTGCAAAGCAGTATATAAGTCTAAGTGCTATTGCTATAATGTCTAGTAACATGTTGGTCATGTGCCAGATATAAATATTGCTGCTTCCTTCAAGTCCATCCCTATTCCAATTGTGTCAAATTTTCTCTGTCTTTTTTCTCTTTTCTGATATTTCTCACAGCTGTGGAAAAATCATTTTCCATGGGAAACCGTTTAAGAAGGAGGGCAATGAAAAATTCACCTCCAATTGGAGATTTAAGAGCTGGGGTAGGAAATAATAAGGAATTACGGAATATTATAGCAATAGCAGTTCGACTTATATACCACTTCATAGGGCTTTCAGCCTTCTCTAAGCGGTTTACAAAGTTAGCATATTGCCCCCAACAATCCGGGTCCTCATTTTACCCACCTCGGAAGGATGGAAGGCTGAGTCAACCTTGAGCCGAGTGAGATTTGAACCGCCGAACTGCAGCTAACAGTCAGCTGAAGTGGCTGCAGTACTGCACTCTAACCACTGCGCCACCTCGGCTCATATTATGGAAGACCCAAATCAAATCTGCCCTGAGCATGTTCTGGAGAAAGTGTTGAATTATATTTCCATTTGAGGGTGGTTTTTTTTTAATTATTTAAACACAACAGTGATTAACAAAACATTGAAAATAAAGACAATGATCTAAGAAGAACTATAAAATGAATAAATAAACAAACAAACCAGAAAACAGAAACTACACAAAAAAAATGTAGCTTGGGGTCATTTGAGATTTAAGATTAAGCAATTGGTGGGTGGGCAATTTAGAACTATTTTGCTCCAGGTGTTTTAACTGCATTTTTTTACCATGTACTAACAATGTACATGCCTGTATAAGTAAATGTAAATAAATAAATCATGTTTATAAGTTAGTGCAAATGATCAAACGCTTTTCCAGAGCCAAAGATTAGAATGGTTTGGCAGGAAGCAGATTGTTGAATTTATTGTTTTGTATCTGTCCAGAAGGGATTCTGATAATTTTATCCATATAATATATCCAGCAAAAATAATCAGGAAAAGGAACATCCTAAATTTCCAGTGAAAACAATGGGTCACCATTGGGTGACTGTTTCTGCCCCAATGTGGCTGTTTCACTATTGTAAAACTATCTACCATAATTGTACCAAACCGGTTTAATTCTTGCCTAGATGGATGGTTATACAAACTGTCCCACTAATAAGCAAATTCACATACTGTTTTTCAAGCTATTCTCCAACTCAGCTCATTCTATGCTAAGTGAATAAGAGGAAATGGTCCATTTATGTTAAAGATCCATCTTATTCTCACCATGGGACCAACTAACAACCCGCCTTTGAAAAGAACTGGCTTTTATTAATCTCAGATTTCCATTAACATACTGCTCTAATGGCAGAAAGTGAAGAGGAACTATAAAGAGCCTCTTAATGCGGGTGAAGAAGGAGAGTGCAAAAGTTGACTTGAAACTCAATATTAAGAAAACTAAGATCATGGCATCCAGCCCTCTCAATTCCTGGCAAATAGAAATTGAGGTGGGGACAGATTTTATTTTCCTGGGCTCCAAGATCACTGTAGATGGAGACTGCAGCCAAGAAATTAAAAAATGCTTGCTCCTGAGGAGGAAAGCTATGGCAAATCTAGACAGCATATTAAAAAGCAGAGACATCACCTTGCCAACAAAACAGACATCATCCTGCATGGCTGTGAAGGTTGGACCATAAGGAAGGCTGAGAGCCAAAGAATGGAGGCCTTTGAACTATGGTGCTGGAGAATATTCCTGAGAGTCCCTCGGACTGCAAGGCGATCAAACCGGTCAGTCCTAGAGGAGATCAACCCTGACTGCTCTTTAGAAGGACAGATCCTGAAGATGAAACTCAAATACTTTGGCCACCTAATGAGAAGGAAGGACTCCCTGGAGAAGAGCCTAATGCTGGGAAAGACTGAGGGCAAAAGAAGAAGGGGATGGCAAAGAAGGGGGTGGCTGGATGGAGCCATTGAAGCAGTCAGTGTGAGCTTAAAAGGACTCCAGAGGATGGTAGAAGACACGAAGGCCTGGAGGAACATTGTCCATGGGGTCGTGATGGGTCGGACACGACTTCACAAGTAACAACAACCAAATCAATAGTCCAAGAATGTTCTTGTTCTTTCTTGGATCCCCCCCCAAAAAGTTAAAAGTTACTTAAGTCCTGTTGATTTCAGTTAACATGCTTCATAAACAGGAAACCTATTTATATTCCCCTTCTGCCATAATGCATTGATTGACAGCGAGACTGGGAAAGGTTATTATTATTATATTGGAGTTTTCTCCCATTCTCTTCGTAGAGTCCCCTCCTGCAACATTCTGTATTGTATTGTATTTAGGAGGCCAGCTGGGTTGACGGGTGGTCTGAGAGTTTCACCGTTACACTTGCTACACAATTTCTCTGTTAGGCAATTTCATGGTAGCGTGATTTCTGAGGGAGTTATGTGGAGAATTACAAAGCAGGAATGCCGGTTATGTCAACAATCAACTGTACTGGAGTCCACAGAGTGGAAAGCACAGCCTCTGTAAAGCCATGGGGAAGGCGGAAAAACGTAGCTCCTATCTAAACTGTAACATGTATAAACAAGGACAACATTCTTATATTGACAGAGGGCAATTGAGGGCTTAAAATGACTTCTTCCTAATACAATAAAGATTCTTATCTTGCTGGGCTGGAATGGGGTCCTGGGTCAGCTTCTGCTGAGTTTGAGCCAACAAGCTTGACAAATATTTATTTATTTGTATCCCACCTTTATTATTTTTGCAAGTAACTCAAGGGGAGGAGCCTATCCAACGTACGTTGTGAATGCCCCAACCCTGGAAGTCTTTAAGAAGATGTTGGATAGCCATTTGTCTGAAATGGTATAGGGTTTCTTGCCTAGGCAGGAGGTTGGGCTAGAAGACCTACAAGGTCCCTTCCAACACTGCTATTGTATGGTATTGAATTGTATTTTAACTTCCTCCTCCTATTTTCCTCACAGCAACCCTGTGAGGTGTGTTGGGCTGAGAGAAAGTGACTGGCCTGAGGTCATCCAGTTGGGTTTCATGGCTGAGGTGGGACTTGAACTCACAACCTCCCACTTTCTAGCATGGTCAACTCAAACCACTAAACCAGGGATCCCCAAACTTGGCAACTTTACGACTTGTGGATTTCAACTTTCAGAATTGCTCAGCCAGCGCTAGCTGAGGAATTCTGGAAGTCCACAAGTGGTAAAGTTGCCAGGTTTGGAGACCCCTGCACAGAGGTGGGTTCCTACCAGTTCACACCTATTCAGTAGAACCGGTTCGTCAAATCTACCGAACCGGTTAGAAGAGGTTCCACCAATGGACCCGGAAAGCAGGCCACACCTACAGAAGAGGTTCCAAAAAATTTTGAAACCCACCACTGGTCATTAGATATGATTATTCTACACTATCATGCTCATATTTATAAAACTCAGTGCCTCTGTGAAAGGTAAGGATGACTACTGCGTTTGTGGTGCAATCGGAACATTGCGTGTGTTGAAGTTGTTTTAACGCAAACCAAAGATGCCTTCTAAAAAACAAGTTTACATCATATTCTTATGCATGCCAGTGCTGTGTGTGAGGTAATTTGAGGTGGTTCTGACAAGTGTCGTCGGCATCTTCGTATCTGGTCACATGGGCGGCAAGCCACCCCCATCCGATCACATGGGCAGCAAGCCACCCCCACAAAGGAGGCCACACCCACAGAGTAGGTTCGAACGATTTTTGAAACCCACCACTGCCCCTGCACTAGACCAAACTGACTCTTCCTCCTTATAATAATAATTTCATTCTTATACTCATCCATCGCTGTCTAGCTTTCTGGGGAGCAAATAGCCAAACATGATGGACAATCAAGAAATCGAAGAGAAGGGAAGATGTTTGCATCATCCTGATTCACCCATTGGATTCCTTTCTGATCCCTCCCACTCCTGATCAGTTGACTTTGTTCCAGTATCAGGGCTGGCAAATCATAACAGATTTTACACATCTGGGAGCTGCCACTGGATATTGTCACCATTTAACTACAACAACAAAAACTCTGTTTCTCTCAGCGGCTGCAGATGAGATAAAAGCAATATTATGCGGACGAGAGAAGCTGTGGTCACACAGCCCACAATTTTTATTTTTTTCAATTTCTTTAGCTGCCCATCTCAGTCTATAACTCTGAGTGGCTTGCAATTCCCAAAAAAGGAAAACAATAAAAAGTACTTGGAAAACAATACAAACATCACAAATAAATCCACACAGCAGCAGGGATACGAGGCCAGTTAATGGTGAAGCCAAGGGCCCTTAACACAAACAGCGTCCCAAGTTCAGGAATGCAGCCAAGTTTTAACAGCCTTATGAAAGACCAAGAGAATTGTGGCCACCCCTAATTTCTGATGGGAAGATATTCCACAAAGCAGGGGCCACTGCAGAAAAGGCCCATCTTCTAATCCCGCCAGCCAACACTCTTTGGCTAATGGGATCTGCAGCACGCCCAATTAGCTAGATTAAATTGGATGATAGGAATTCTTGAAAAAAAGAGACTCTTGGGAAAAATGATAACCCGATCCTAAGTCATATAGATTACTTTCCAGTCAGGGGTGAAATTACTGCCGGTTCGGTGCACAAAATTGTGTGTGTGTGTGCGCACGCGCACGCACGTGCACGGGACACATTTGCACCTAAAAAGATCTGCGTATGTGCACAACGTTAGAAAAGGTGGGGAAATTAAATTTTTGCTATGAAGATTGTTCTGCGCATGTGCAGAACTGAAAATCAAGATGCCACCGCCACCGATAGAACTGGCTCAGGGATGTGGCAGGCTGAGTTACTACCTACTTGGCCAAACCAGTCCAAACCGGTAGGAACCCACTTCTGTTTCCAGTGCAAATAGCAACATGGAGCCACCCTTCTTGAATTTTAGCTTCTTCGTTTCTTTACAAAAAGGTTTCCTGTACAGTCGTGTCCGACTCTAGCACCCAGTGCTCATGTCCAGAGGGAGCCAGCATTGTTAAAGACATTTCCATGGTCATGTGGCCAGCATGACTGTACGCTGAGGCACATGGAACGCTGTTGCCTTCCCCACCGACGTGGTACCTATTTATCTACTCACATTGCATGCTTTCGAACTGCTAGGTGGGCAGGAGCTGAGGCAAGGGACAGGAGCTCACCCAGTTGCATTGAATTGAATTGAATTGAATTTATTGCATTTATATGCCGCCCTTTTCCCTGAAGGGGACTCAGGGCAGCTCACAATCCAAGTCAGGGAAGGGGGTAAAGATAAAGGATAAAAAAGACGAACAAAACAATACACAATTTAAAAGCACACAACAACCATACCATTTGAGGGGGGGGCAAAAACTCTTTAGCCCCAGGCCTGTTGGAACAGGCAGGTTTTAAGGGCTTTGCAGAAGGCCTGGAGGGTGGTAAGGGTTCGAATCTCCACGGGGAGCTCGTTCCAGAGGGTCGGAGCAGCCACAGAGAAGGCTCTCCTCCGGGTAGTCGCCAGCTGGCATTGGCCGGCGGATGGAATTCAGAGGAGGCCTAATCTGTGGGATCTAATCGGTCTATTGGAGGTAATTGCATGGCCCTCGGGGTCTCCAACCCTGGCTGTCAGCTTTCCAGTTGACAAGCTCAGTGTCTTTAACTGCTGAGCCATCACACTCCCTTCATTTCTTTACAAAGCTCTTTAAATCATGATCACAATTCTGTGGGTCTCAACCATGTCCCAGATGCTTAAAATATGGAATAGTCGAAGTGCTCAGAAGAATTATTTAGACTAGGGCTCCCCCCACCATCTGCAGAATAAAAACTTCTTGGCAAGGATGGAACTTTTTTCTAAGGTGAATTACTCTATTTCCATACAGATAGGACTGTTGTCAGGATAATAATCAGGGAGGGGAAACTTCTGCTGAAGCAGCAAAACCAATTAATTAAAAAGCAGGTGCAGCTGCAATTTATCTATGTATTATAAACCCCATATGCTGTTAAAGGAGCATCAATCGGGTCCTTAAGTAATCTACACCATTTCTTAGCCTGAAGCTCTGTAAAGCAGTTAATGTATTAAATACCACAGAGTTACAGCACTGATAACATCTTCATATATACATCTTCAATGGTAGAATTCACAAAAGAGGAAGTCATTGAAGTTATGCATCAATTACCGGAGGGTGGGGGAATATATAAGATGTTATTCATTCAGAATTTTGGGACACCCAACCTGCTTTATAGAAGTCAAGGGATGATACATAATAAAATAATGGCATGTATTGTGAGCATGGAAAAATGACTGGAAAAGACCAGCTATTTATTCACTGATTCCAGCTTTATGAAATTGTGAAAATGTAGTGTATTAATCAGTATTCAACTAGAGGGGATAGTAGGTTTATATCTTTTGGTGAGGGTTGTGCATTTTTTAATATTCTGGTTGTTTTAATTTTTTGTGGGGTTTTGGGATTATTATTATTATTTTGTATTTTAACCTTGTCTTAAACAAAATAAAATATATTTTTTAAAAAGTATGAAAACTCCTGAATATGCAAAACAAGCCAAGTGCTGCATCTGATTTAAAGCTTATATTATCTCATGGGATGGGGGGGTGGGGTTTGTTGGTTCAATGGTTAAGGATGCTGAGCTCGTCACTTTCCAGCTGACAGGCTGGGTTTGACACCCGAAAGCTGCGCAATGGGGTGAGCTCCTATTACTTTACCCAGCTCCAGCCTACCCAGCAGTTCAAAAGCATGTCAAATGCGAGTAAATCAATAGGTACCACTTCAGTGGGAAAGATAACAGCATCCCCTGTTTCGCTGTACACTCTGTGTTGCAGTGAGTTGTCTTGCTGGCTACATGACCATGGAAATGTCATCAGACAATGCTGGCTCCCTCAGCTAAGAAATGGAAATGAGCACAGCACAGGACATGATTAGGCAGGGGAAACCTTTGCCTTTATTATCTTAGGAAGGATGACATTTATTTATTGCCTTCATTTAATCCAGATTTTAAAGGTTTGGCATGTCACTCTTTGGAACTACTATACTGTAGGCCAGTGATGGCAAATCTTTTCAGCACCGAGTACCCAAACCGGAACATGCATGCATGTGCGCATGCCGGAGCACCGGAAACTCCAAGACTAGCTGGCAGGTGGCCGGCACACACATGACTGTTTTTTGTCTGTTTTTCAGGCTGTTTTCAGGCCATTTTTCCAGACTGTTTTTTGGGGCCGTTTTCAGGCCATTTTCCAGTGCTCCGGTGCCTACGAAGACCAGCTGGCCAGAAACCAGAAGAGCAGCTGGCAACAGCATGCGCGCCCACAGAAAGGGCTGTGCATGCCACCTCTGGCACACGTGCCAGAGGTTCTCCATCACAACTGTAGGCCATTCATCAATGTATCTCCTGGGGGGGGGGGAGGGGGGGAAACATAGTTCATAAACAGTCAGCTTTCTTATAGGAGCCGTTGTGGCACAGTGGTTAGAATGCAGTATTGCAGACCGACTCTGCTCACTGCTAGCAGTTTGATCCTGACTGGCTGAAGGTTGACTCAGCCTTTCATCCTTCTGAGGTTGGTAAAATGGGGATCCAGATTGTTGGGGGCAATATACTGATTGTGTCAACTGCTTAAAGAGGGCTGTGAAGCACTATGAAGCGGTATATAACCTAAGTGCTATTGGTATGTTTATTTCCTAATACCAGGCTTTCTATGAGATTTTTCCCATTGTTATTTTTTAAGTCCAGTGAATGGACAAATATATCTGTACACTATTCAGACTTTAAGTGAAAAAAACGTCTGTTTTAATTAATAGCTGGATTGTCCTTATCACAACTCCAACATCTTCTTAAAAACTTCCAGTATTGGAGCATTCCCAACTTCTGGAGGCAAGTTGTTCCACTGATCAATTGTTCTAACTGTCAGGAAATTTCTCCACAGTTCTAAGTTGCTTCTCTCCTTGATCAGTTTCCCCCATTGCTTCTTGCCCTGCCTTCAGGTGCTTTGGAGAATAAATTGACTCCCTCTTCTTTGTGGCAACCCCTGAGATATTGAAACACTGATATCATGTCTCCCCAAGTCCTTCTTTTCATTAAACTAGACATACCCAGTTCCTGCAACCGTTCTTCATATGTTTTAGCCTCCAGTCCCCTAATCATCTTTGTTGCTCTTCTCTGCACTCTTTCTAGAATCTCCACATCTTTTCTACATTGTAGTGACCAAAACTGAATGCAGTATTCCAAGTGTGGCCTTACCAAGGCATTATAAAGTGGTATTAACACTTCACGTGATCTTGATTCTATCCCTCTGTTTATGCAGCCTAGAACTGTGTTGGCTTTTTTGGCAGCTGCTGCACACTGCTGGCTCATGTTTAAATGGTTGTACACTAGGACTCCAAGATCCAAGATCCAACTGTTTATTGAAAAATAATATCTCTGATGTCTATCGAGATTCTCAATCATCCAGGTCATGGTTGTCCCAAAGGTTCCTTTTCCAAAAAGTAACTGGATTTCTTGATTGCTTTTGTTTTTCTTTGAAAACAATTCGCTGCTCATCCAAGAAGCTTCTTCAGTCCTTGAATGACAAGTGGAACTGAACTGAAGAAGCTTCTTGGATGAGAAGCAAAACATTTTCAAAGAAGAAGGAAAAAGACCCAGAAAATCCAGTTGCCTTTTAGAAAAAGCACCATTGGGATAATATCTCTTAACAATCCAAAAATTCCTAGCTAGAAATGCTCTATATCCAAATTGCAGTTGGAGGCAAAAGTTGTAAAGCTTATACAAGCCTTTGCTCTAATTTTAAACATTCTCCCAACAGTAGTATTTAAATATGGGCTAATTCATAAAACACGGTGTCATATGGGAAACTTAATAAACAATAGCAGCAGCATCAAACTTGATAATGGTTTGGAAAAATGGGAATTCTTGAGTGACAAATAAGGTTAGGGCAAGAAATAGAGGACCATGGTAACCTAAAGATTACCAGCGCAAGACTGAATCCAACAAGTGTTTGGAATTCATGTTCCCTTAAGCTATTTCCCTTAGAACAGTGGTTGTCAAACTTTTCTTCACCACAGATCCCATTAAATACCTTTTGTGGCTATGCACCATGCCCATGGCCCAGTAATGGTTTTCTATTTTCTTCATTACCTGTTCGGTAGCAGCAGCATGCAAGCATGGGCAGAAGGTCTGTGATGACATCTGGGTGGGTGGGGGGAGCTTCGTGCCGCTGCCACTACCGGTTCAACCGATCCAGTGCGAACCGGCAGCATACCACCTCTGCCATGGCCCCCCAAACACCTAACTCAAAATTGAAATCATAACCTTTAAGATCCATGGTGGCACAGTGGTTAGAATGCAGTATTGCAGGCTAATTCTGCCGACTGCCAGCAGTTCGATCCTGACCAGTTCATGGTTGGCTCAGCCTTCCATCCTTCTGAGGTCAGTAAAATGAGGACCCAGATTATTAGAGGCAATATGCTGACTCTGTAAACTAGAGAGGGCTGAAAAGTGAAGAGGTATTTAAGTCTAAGTGCTACTGCCACTGCTATTGCTATCCCTACAAACTTTCACAGATCTAAATGCTTGATCTAAAGAGGCCCATTGCTATTGTATCTTCTTTTAAATAGCAGAGAATAACTAAACTTCCAGAAAGCACATCAATTCTAACAGCATCTATACAAGTATAGTCTGAAAAGTAACACTACAAAAAGTGTATATCATCTGTACTGTTTGCTGTTTGTTGCAAGGAGGCAAATTGCTGGGAGGCAGACGCTGATTTTTTCCCCTTGTTTTCCTCCCCAAAAGCTAGGTGCGTCTTATACTTCGGAGCATCTTATACTCCGAAAAATATGGTAAGTATTTCTCATCAGAAACATTCGGCATAAAAATCCCTCTTACCAACTTTACCCAACATCCAATATTGAGCCAGCATAAAACATAGACAATCTGTTCAATTTCTCCCCTGGGATCCAGGACTTGTAACAAGCAAGCGTTGATGAAAGCAAAGCAGCAAGGAAATTGAAATGCCAAAAACCTCGGTGCCATTGTCTTGAAAGATCAGCTCAATTATAGATCCCAAGAAAGAAAACAGATGTGGCAACAGATGAGCTCTGGTTTTGGATTAAGGAACTTTGCATTGTTCAGGCTTGGTTGTTCATAGGAGAAAAAAGCATTTAAAGATTTGTGAGTCTCTCTCTCTCTCTCTCTTTCTCTCTCTCCCTCTCTCTCTCCCTCCTCCCTCCATCTCACTCTCTCTCTTTCTCTTCATTGTCTTCAGATCACGATGCTTCCAGACAAGTACTGAAAGGCATAAAAATTTGCTTTGAAAATAGATCTGCCATAAAATGCTCGCTGCCCTGTTCAAATAAAAGGAGAAATTGCCGGGTACCTAATTTTAAGTCAGGCAGGCTTCCTTGTCTAAAGAGGTTTGAACGCCTTGAAGTAGGAACAGAAGAGAAAGTGCTTTTTTTTCTGGAATATTAGGTAGACGTGAAGGACACAAATGACTTCCCTCATTGGCGCTATTCTGAATCTGCTCTTCGGCATGTTTAGTTTATGCTGAGACTGATTTCATCTACTTAGTTTCTGGTCTATCTCTAGTGAAATGTAGGAGCACTTTGATCCAAGCATCAGGATAAGATTTCACTCTCAAAACTCAAACTTACTCCAGATTCTGAGCTGGTGGCCAAGGCAATCAGGAAATATGTAGTGCTTATATACATACCTCTAGCAAATAAAAGAGGTAAAGAAATACAACTAGCTGCAACTTCTTGAAAGCCTTGTGCATATTCTAAGATTACACCATATTTTTAAAACTATATATGTCAGACTTGTTTTTGGGGGGACTGTCCATTAAGAACTTTCTGCTTGTTTTTTCTATCCTGTTGCTTTGCTCCCCATATTCTGGTTTGGCAAGGGATACATATGACAGTCATTGTTGGGGGAACTGTAGCAGTGGTGGGTTCCGGATCCCGGTGCAACCGGTACAGTGCAACAGGGCCAGGCATCGCACAGGCACCGTACGCTCCATGTGCATGCGCATAAGTCCTGATCGGCTCAAATACAGGTAAGGAGGGCAGGCGGGCGAGTGGGCCCTTCAGAGCACCCTACTGGAACGGTACCTGGTGCTCCCAGCAGGCACCGGTACGCCTGTACCAGGGTGTACCGGTCGTATCCCACCACTGAACTGTAGCTAGTATGCAAAATAACAAGAGTTGGAAGAGACCTTGGAGATCTTCTAGTCCAAACCCTGGTTAAGCAGGAGACTCGATACCTGTGATGGTGAACCTATGGCACACGTCCAAGAGGTGACACGCAGAGCCCTCTCTCTGGGCATGCGCGCTGTTGCCAGCTGCTCTTCTGGATTCTGGCGCATGCATGCATGCCGTACAGCTTGTCCAGTGCGCATGTGCACCAGCCAGCTGCTCTCTTCCAGATTCCTGTGCGCACATGCGCATACCGGGACCCCGAAGATTGCAGCTGGCCAGTCCCCATGTGTGCCAGACCAACTGTCTGGCATACATGTGGGTGATGGAACCTGGAAGAGCAACTGGTTGCCAACTGCATGCGTACCGGTCAGCTGCTCTCTTCCAGGTTCCGGCGCTCCGGCGTGTCTTCTTAAAATCTTCCAGTGATGGAGCAACTTCTAAAGACAAGATGTTCCACTGGTGAATTGTTCTCACTGTCAGGACATTTATCTGTCATTCTATGTTGCTTCTGTAGGAAGCCCCGCTCTGCCCCAGATTAAGAGTTGTATGCTGTGGTGGGATTCAGCCGGTTCACACCGGTTTGGGCGAACTGGTTGTTAAATTACTCACCCACCCCTGGTATCAAAGTGGATCCTGGGCTCTGCGCTGCAATGGAGAAACGGGCAACGGGACGGCTGGCACAAGAGAAGGTTAAAGCTGCTTTCCCTCTTTCTTCTCCCTGACCTTCCTTCCCTCATGCCGGCTGCCCCATTGCCCATTTCTCCATTGCAGAGCAGCACCCAGGGTCTACTTTGATAGGGGAGGGGGGGGTAATTTAACAACCGGTTCACTCAGGGTCAAATTGGCTGTCGCAGGAAGATCGTCCTGCATGTGTGGCAAATCTGGAGGACAGCGATGGGCCACGCCTCTCACAACAGCTAATCTGACCCTGGGCAAACTGGTTGTTAAATTATTTCAATCCCACCACTTTTTGTATGCCTGCTCTGTCTCCTATCCAGGTGTTAAGTGCTGAAGGGTTGTTAAGGTGATTTTACTCTCTATTCTTAAGGCTCTTTATCTTACAAACAGACTCCATCTAGAATGATCCACGAGACAGAGGACTTCTTCAAAGAGTACTGCCTTCTATAAAATACAGCAGCACATGGTTGTCTGTAAAAGCGAGGGCTGAACTTTTTGACATGTCCACTATGGCTTAGCATGCATTGGCTACATTTACGGGGTAACTCCTTAATTAAACTACGATGAAAAACATTTTTTTAAAAGAACCTCAAAGACTAGTTTGCTATATAAAAATCAATGGAGAATAATATTTACTCATAATTGCTAGAATTGTATTTGCCAAAAATTGGAAAAACGAGAAAGTACCATCACAGGAGGAAACTATTCGGAAAATAATGGAATGTGCCCAGGGGTGGGTTTCTCGCCCCGTTCCAACCGGTTCGGTTGGAACGGGGCCGGCGGCGTCCTCGTGCACGCGTGCGGTGCATGCATGCGTACTAGCGTCTGCGCGATGCTCCAGCTGCTCCTGGATGATCGCGCAGGCGCTGTATGCGTCCTGCGCATGCGTGGAAGCGCAGAACTCGTCAAAACCGGGTAAGGACTGCGGGCGGGCGGGCGCGCCCTTCGCCGTTCCCGGAAGTTACTTACTTCCGGGTTCGGCGACCAACCGGTTCGCAGGGACCGCCGCAAACCGGTTGAAACCCACCCCTGAATGTGCCAAAATGAGTAAGCTTACTTTTGAAATTAGAGAACGAGAGGACGAGCAAGATTATAAAGTATGGGACTTGTTTTACCAATGGTTAGATAAAAAAAACTGGGAATGAAACTGTTTACTTATGTAGTAATAGAAAGTTACAGTTATTGTTATGAAGGTTTTTTTTCTTGTTATGATATAGAGCACTATTTACATGATATATAAAGGACAATAATGATCTCAATGTATAAGAGTGGGATGATTTGAACACTTTGGTATAATTGCATGTAGCGACTATTTTATATTAGAAAGATCTTTGTATATTAAATGGACCAATGATGATGTAATGAACAATTGATATACATATGATCTGAAATACTTAACCACTATATGGATTAATAATTAATAATGGGAAACTATTTTTGGAACTCTGGATGATTGGTGGCATTATGGTCAATTGAAAATATGAATGTATATTATAATTTAATGGGGATTCTTTGTTCTAATCTCCGCTTTTTCTTCTTGGAGATAGGTGATATTATAATACTTTAAAGACTCATTGTTATTTGATAGATAATTATGATTTCAAAGAAATAAGGATTGTTACAAATGAAAGAATATTAATGGTAATTTGAACACATAATGCTCAACAACAACGAAATATCCAGGTATGTTTAATGCAAAACTAGTGATGTTAATCCTAAGCTTAAGAATTGATGCACAAAAACTTGTAACCAAACTACATGCTTGATGAAATGGAGGAAAGTTGGTTTGTTTTTTTTCTTCTCTTGCTTTGTTTTGTATGCGTTGTTTTGTTTAAAAAGAATAAAAATATATTTTTTAAAAAAATATTTACTCGTAATGATATTTGTTTCCTTTCTTGTTATCATGCCATCAACAGTCACATGGCTTCAATTACTCGGAAGTAAGACTTCCAGAGTGATAAATACCTCTTAGATAAGGTTGACGTTGCATCTCTTAAGTTATATTCTACTGCTCCCTCTCCCATCTGCTCCTTCTGCTTCTTTTTTTCTTGACAGCCAAAGTTGAGTTCTTATCTCCCTTCTTCCCAAGTGCCTATGTCACAACCTCTCTTCACTTCAAGCTTTATTTCTTCCGCCTGTCCTGGGAAGGGATGGAGATTAAGCCTTCACCCTGTAGCACTTCCCTCCACTCTGGTACCACAGATAATGGTCATCTTAAGTAGGAACCATGTTAGCCTTCCATCTCCCTGGTATCTCAAGTTCTTTTCCATGTTGCTTCCTTGATCTCTCACTAGAGATAGTGGGAGTGTGAGAAGACTACTGGCAGTGATGCAGACAGAGGCTCTGAATCACCTAAAGAGAATTCCCTTGTGAAAATGGAAATAATTATTCTATTTAGTCTACTTCCCAAAATTATGGTTTAGAATAGAATAGAATAGAATGGAATGGAATGGAATTGGAATGGAATGGAATGGAATGGCACGGCACTGCACGGCACGGAACGGAATGGAATGGAACAGAACAGAATAGAATAACAGAGTTGAAAGGGACCTTGGAGGTCTTCTAGTCCAACCCTCTGCTCAGGCAGGAAACCCTATAACTTTTCAGACAAATAGTTATCCAATCTCTTCTTAAAAACTTCCAGTGTTGGAGCATTTACAACTTCTGGAGGTAAGTTGTTCCACTGATTAATTGTTCTCATTGTCAGGAAATTTCTCCTCAGTTCTAAGTTGCTTCTCTTCTTGATTAATTTCCATCCATTGCTTCTTGTCCTACCCTCAGGTGCCTTGGTTTTGGTATTTAACTGATGCACATTTCTCTTATTGTTGGGTCTACAGGTAGTCCTCAACTTATGATCATAATCAAGCCTCAAAACTATGTTGCTAAGCAAGACAGTTAAGTGAATTCTGCCCTATTTTACAATCTGTCTTGCCACAGTTGTTAAGTGAATCACTACAGTTAAGTTTGTAACACGATTGTTAAGTGAATGTGGTTTCCCCATTGAGGTTCTACAAAAGGTGAACATATGACCCCAGGACACTGCAACCGTCATAAATGTGAATCAGTTGTCAAGCATCCGAATTTTGATCACATGACCATGGGGATGCTCCAATGATCATAAGTGTGAAAAATGGTCGTAAGTCACTTTTTTCAGTGCCATTGTAACTTTCAATGGCCACTAAATGAACTGTTGCAAATCAAGGGCTGCTTGTATTTAGGAGACTTATATTCCATCTTTTCTTCAGAAACTCAAAACACCTGGTTTTTTTTCCTAAAAAAGATTCCATCAAAACAACTGTATGAAGTATGTGGGCTGAGAGAGAAAGCAGCTGGCCCAAAGTTATCCTGCAAGTTTTCGCAGCTGAGGCCAGATGTAGCACCATAACAGAATTGGAAGGGACCTTGGAGGTCTTCTAGTCCAACCCCCTGATTAAGCAGGAAACCCTATAACATTTCAGACAACTAAATACTGTAAGTACGACTAGGAAATCCTCAGTAACTGTCCAATGTCTTAACCAACAAGAGAAATGGACAAGAGATTGTACAGAGTTATGAAAAAAAACTTACTTGTGTGCAAATATAGATATGAAAGGCTTCTTCGGCTTTAAAACTTTCTTTGAAAATGTTTCGCTTCTCAGCCAAGAAGCTTCTTCAGTTTCAAAACTGAAGAAGGATTTGGGATGAGAAGCAAAATGTTTTCAAAAAAAAAAAAAACTCAAGAAAGTCCAGTTGCCTGTTGAGCAGCACCAGTGATGGGATTCAGCCAGTTCGCACCTATTCGGGAGAACCGGTTGGTAACTTTCTAAGTAGTTCAGAGAACCGATTGTTGGAAGAAATCTCCTTTTGTTTTTTTTCCACTTTACAGAGCTAATCCTGTAAGGAAGGCAGGAAGGAAACATTCTGGTGTTGTTTCTAGCCTAATCTTTATTGCCCTGCTTACAGAAACTGCCTCTCCAGTTAACCCTTGTTGCATTGTAACAGCTAAGGCGAAGCGCCCATCGACCTGAGTGACATTGAGTTGGCCATGCCCACCCAGTCACATGACCACTGAACCCCACCTATCCAGATGATCATTAGGGCAGAGAACAAATTGTTAAATTATTTGAATCCCACCACTGAGCAGCACCCTCACCGGGATGACTGAGAGGTGTCAAGCTCATGTTGTCATGGCAGCGTCAGGTGTGGGGGTAGACTTCAAAAATTTTAGCAAGGGCTTCTCATGCTGGGTGGGCATGGCCATGGAGGGCATGGCCTAGTTGGTCTCCTGCACCACGGCAGGGAGAGGTTTGCCCTCTCCAGGCTCTGGAAGGTTTCCTTGAGCCTCCGAGAAGGCAAAAATGGCCTCCCCAGGCTCCAGAGGCCCTCTGGAGGCCAGAAATGGGCCCGTTTGTGGCCTTCCCAAACTTCCAGTAGGCTCATTTTTCGCCCTCCTCCACACGCGCCCTGCACTTACCTGCATCCAAAACGGGCTGTGTGGGGACTCCCGGGAGAGAATAGCAATAGCAATAGCAATAGCAGTTAGACTTATATACCACTTCATAGGGCTTTCAGCCCTCTCTAAGCAGTTTACGGAGTCAGCATATCGCCCCCCACAGTCTGGGTCCTCATTTCACCCACCTCAGAAGGATGGAAGGCTGAGTCAACCTTGAGCCGGTGAGATTAGAACCACTGAACTGCAGATAACAGTCAGCTGAAGTGGCCTGCAGTACTGCACCCTAACCACTGCGCCACCTCAGCTCAAAGAAGGGGAAGAGTGGGTGGGGCCAGCCAAGAGTGGGATTTGGTGGTTCTCCAAACTGCATAGAATTTTAGCTAGAGGTTCTCTCGAACTCCTGTGAACCCCCATCAGCGAACCCCCTGGTCATGTGATGTATCTCCTTCACTAAACCGTGTGTTGGCATATCCAGCGTGTGACGCATGAGCCAAGAGTTTGACAGCCTACCCTATAGAGTTCAGCCTTTATTTCTGAAACAACCAACCAGATGCCCTTATGGGACTCATAAGCAGCAGCTGAAGATATAAACATATCCTACTGTTGTTTCCCAGACAACGAATAGCTATTGTTAGATTTATCTTTCTAGTGGTTCAGAAACATCTGGAGAGCTGTATCCATATTTGCTGTATTCCAAACAGCCTGAATGGAAACTCTTCGGTACCATAAGTGTGGAAAGAAAGAGAACTTCTTGACCAAATCAAGAAATATATATTTTAGCAGATTAAATCTGCTTTGCCGATTGTAATAAGGGGAAGGGATGAATCTGAGAAGCAAATTTATAACCACAGTGCAGTTTAACAAGCCTTTGGGGTTAATATTATATTTGCTTCTGTTGGTTCAGACCCTGTGATCTTTTTATGAAGTGTGTGGGATAAATGTGCTTAAGGAATACTTTAGAAAAATAAATATTGTCTGTATACCACATGACATACACAGTGCAGCTTAATTGACTGTGATCCATCTTGGGTGAAATATGATCTCTTATCCACTTTCAGCTCCCCAACATAAAGCTTACTTAGCAATTTCTCCTCCAGTAATAAGGGTGGCATAATTCATCTGAGGACCAAAGAAGGAGAACCCCATTTGGCACTTAAGGCTTAGAGAGCGTTGGAAGAAATCTCCATCTGGTTCAGTTCCAATCCGGGAGAAAGGCACTGGAGACAAAATGGAGGCTGATTGGTGAATGAGTCCATTTATTGATGAAGCAGAACCGCTAAACATGTGTATTTCTGGGCAGCTGACCACATGGAGTTGAGAGTGAAGGGATTTTATACCTTCTCTTGGGCTTTGAACTTGAGCTTCCTGTTCCTCTGCAAGAACATGTATTATATTGGCTGTCATCAGACTCCCATGACCCCAGGTAGGGGTCATATTTGTCTGAGCTACTTTTGGTTGAAGTTTGGACTGCTGATGCAATGAAGGGGCATTGGGCAATTCCTATTGTGGCTGAGGACTAATCCTATGTCTGGCCATATTCAAGCTTGAGAGCTCTGACGGTTGAAAAATCTTGTGGTAGAGATCTCATTCTTTACTATTCTGGCCTTGTGCTGGTTGGGGAATTCTGGGAGTTGAAGTCCAGATATCTTAAAGTTGCTAAGGTTGAGAAAAACTGGTGTAGGAAATATCTTCCACGCCTGGTATTATCCAGATATACTGATTAATAGTTTCTATCATCCCAAATCCTCATAATACTCGGTTGGAGCAGGATATCCAGAACTAGAAAAATAAATGGCACCTTCATTATACTTTAGAAACATAACTTAAGCTTTGAACCTGTAATGTTCCAACAACTCTGATCAGAGATTTCTACCTATGTTGTCTTATTTAAAAGGTATATAAATTTTAAAAACTGTTCAAATTAAATTGCAACAGACATTCAATAAAATGACAATTCCACAATCTTTATAAATAATGCAGCTGTAGATAGCCTTTTGTAATGCACTTTTCTATTAGTAGATTATAAGTATTAGCCTATTTAAAAGTAATTGACTTGGCAGAGGGAAAGGGGATAAATTAAAGATATGGATTACTGAAATGTTATTCTATAATAGCCCTTTGCGTGAACAGACTCTAGTAAAATGGCAGTTTCGAATATCGTTTTGCAATGATATTTGCCAAAAATACATTTTAAAAATTATTGTTAGAATCAAAAATCTGTGCAGCACCAGTGAGTTCACTGTACATTTGTCATAAGGTAAAATTTCCTTGAATTCAAGCTCAATAAATGGTGACTTCAGAGAAAGTGGGGGAGGGAGGGAGGGAGGGAGGGAGATGGGGAGAGAATGTTTGTGTGTGAGTGTGTGTTTCTTAACAATAATGCAGCAATATTTTCTTCTTCCCTTCTTCTATAGCAGTGGTTCCCAAACTTGGCAACTTTAAGACTTGTGGACTTCAACTCCCAGAATTCTCCAGCCAGCTCTGCTCAGAGCTGGCTGGAGAATTCTGGGAGTTGAAGTCCACAAGTCTTAAAGTTGCCAAGTTTGGGAACCACTGTTCTATAGTATTTTTCCCCAGTGGCATCTATGTATTAACACAATCCAACCCTGATTAGCTTTCTCCAGTCTCAGTCAAAATCGAGTAAAGCTAAAGGTTCCCCACATACATATGTGCTAGTTGTTCCTGACTCTTGGGGACAGTGCTCATCTCCATTTCAAAGCCGAAGAGCCAGCGCTGTCCAAAGACATCTCTGTGGTCATGTGGCTGGAATGACTAAACGCCGAAGGCGCACGAAACGCTTCCCACCAAAGTGTTTCCTATTTTTCTACTTGCATTTTTACGTGCTTTCGAACTGCTAGGTTAGCAGAAACTGGAACAAGTAACAGGAGCTCACTCCATTATGTGGCGCTAGGGATTCGAACCGCCGAACTGCCGACCTTTTGATCAACAATCTCAGCATCTTAGCCACTGCGCCACCGCGCCCCTGTTGACTACACATACTATAATTCAAAATTTTGTATTTTCTCACAATACCACTTTAAGACTTGCCATTTCATGGCATTTCTCTGCAAATTTACAATTCATCAAGCAACAACAGCCTGAATTGCTAAACTGTTCAATTGGGTGTTTATTTTGCAACGTCCAAGAGTGTAAAAATTATACATCCCCAAGAAAGGAAACTCACCCATCATCAAACTTGCTTGCCTTGTCCCGAGATCAGTGTTATTAAAACATTTCGCGATCAGCATTGGCTTAATCAAGGAAAGATGACTTGTTCTAGATGAGGAACAGACTTGCTTTTTAAAAATGCAAAGGTTGCTCGGACAGTATAAGAACTAACAGTGTCTCTGTTTGTGAGTCAGTTGCTCTGAGTCATTAAGTGAAAACAAGCTCTTTGCCATCTGGTAATTACCTTTGGGGCCAAGGTGTAAATCCCTGCTCCTTAATCTTACCGCTTTAAAAAAACATTTCCTCATAGGTGGTCCAGATGGCGAGAAATCCTTTACACAATGAATAAAAGAGAACACAGAAATACACTTTTCTCCAGTAGCAAATACACTCGAGGTTATTTTTTGCCAGTGCCCTTGTTCAACAATCGCCACATAAGGCAGCAAAGTTTTACAACTGATAGTAAACTGAAGCCCGCCTTCAGAGGGGCCCAAACTGCATGACAGGGGAGAAGAAGATTTAAAGGGTAGGATGCTATATTCAAGACTCCACTGTAAAAAGTTAATAAGACTTTTAAGACCACGGGTTGCAACGACATTTTTACGGACCTGCAATAAAATTGTATTTTTTTTTAAAAAAAAAAAACTTGAGTATAGACCTGAGGGGTGGGGGGAAATAGAGAGAGACAATGATTAATTCAGCTGAAGCTATTGAAAATCACTGCAAAATGTCAAGTTGTAAGAACTGTTTGAGCAAGTAAGTTAGGAAAAGAGAGGGAGGGAGAGGAAGGCTGATATTGAGGGTCAACCCTGGACCACTTACACAGTTAGACAGAGTGATTGATAGCCTTCAGACACACAAACTGGGTTTTATCAGCGGCAGAGTAGGAGGAGGCCGAAATAAGGGGGCAAGCATGTAATATATATACAGGCCGCCAAATACAAATAACTGCTAGATGGCAGGTAAAAATAAGTTTTTGTCTATTTGTCTAATAAAGACAAACAGATCCATTAGCCACTAAAAACATAAATAAATCAGGAGTGGGTGTGGGTGTGCATAGATTAACAATGGTTTGGGAAAGAAAGAAAAGGATTTACTAATAGAATAGAATGAACTTTGGTCATCAATATATATTCAATATGATGGGAAGGAATTAGATCAATAGTATTACTTGTGAAAAATTAATAAAATGAAATGTTTATTACTTAAAATTAAATTTGAGGATATATGTTATTAAGAGTAAAAGAGAATAGATGGAAATGATAGGTTAAATTTGATTAATTTAGAGAGGCAAATAATGATGTTGCTTATATATTAAGAAGAAATTAAAATTAAGCGGAAGAATATGGAATGAAAATAGAATGATTGAAACGGAAAATGAAAATATAATGTAAAATGAAATACGCATAAAGGAAAATGTAACGAGGGGAAAAACCGGACAACGCTTTGTTTATAAAATAAGTTAAAATATGTAACAAAAACAAACAAACAATGGTTTGGCCTCTCGTCAAGCATGTCTGGAAGGAAGACAGATTCAAAATACTCAAGGCGGCTTCCATAACCATGCAATTGAACCATATACAAAGGAGCTTGCATTGCATTGTAATTGCTATGGCCACCATCATGTTGCTCTATTAAAAATCATTTCATTACAGGTTGACCCCAACTTATGACCTATCACTTAATGACCCTTTAAAGTTACGACACACCTCTCCAGAAATTTAAACCTTGTTTTAAAACTTTATAGTGGCTTCTGGTATCACATGAACACATTTTGCACACGAGGCAATCATCTGAGTTTTATGAACATTTGCAGAATGCTGCAGTCACAGGACTACAACTTGTGATGGGGTGTTTTTTTGCCAGTTTTAGATGTTTCCTGTCATTCACTGCAAATCCTGTTCACCTTGCAGTCCAAAACAGTGGTGGGATTCAAATTTTTTTACCACTGGTTCTGTGGGAGTGGCTTCATGGGAGTGGTGTGGCTTGGTGATGTGGCAGGGGAAGGATACTGCAAAATCTCCGTTCCCACCCCACTCCAGGGGAAGGTTACTGCAAAATCCCCATTTCCTCCCGATCAACTGGGACTCAGGAGGCAGAGAACAGATGGGGGCGGGGCCAGTCAGAGGTGGTATTAACCAGTTCTCTGAACTACTCAAAAATTCTGCTACCGGTTCTCCAGAACTGGTCAGAATACCACCTCTGGTCTGAAAGCATACAAACATGAGTAGTTAAATAGGTAGCACTTTGGTGGGCACATTCATGGGGACATGAAAGGGGTCCCCAACCAGGCAATGGTGCTTCCGACCAATGGTGGGATTCAAATAATTTACCAACCAGTTCTCTGCCCTAATGAACAGCTGGGTAGGCGGGGCTCGGTGATCATGTGATCATGTGGGCGTGGCCAAGTCAATGTCACTCAGGTCGATGGGCACTTCACTTTAGTTGTTACAATAGTAATAAGGGTTAACTGGAGAGGCAGTTTCTGTAAGCAGGCCAATAAAGATTAGGCTAGAAACAATACCCGAATGTTTCCTTCCTGCCTTCCTTACAGGATTAGCCCTGTAAAGTGAGAAAAAATAAAAGATTTCTTCCAACAACCGGTTCTCCGAACTGCTTAGAAAGTTACCAACCAGTTCTCCCAAATAGGTGCGAACTGGCTGAATCCCACCACTGCTTCCGACACAACTTCCAGTTTCCAACAAACTTCCAGTTTCCAGCAAAAAAAATGCCCATTGGGGAAAATGGATTTGCTTAAGGGTCTGCTTAAGGATCATGGTGTTTGCTTAATGAATGTGACAAAAGTGTCCCTACACACACACAAAAAAAAAACACTCCAGTCATGCGATGACTTGACTTACAATCACAATGATTTACGACATCATCCTGGGCTCGATTCCAATCATAAGTTTAGGACTATCTATATAAAAAAGAGCTTCTGACTGATCTGGATTCCTCTAAACTGCCTTGCGAATATAATATGATTGAATAATAATAGGATAATCGAAAATAATGCCAGCTTTATATGGAGTTACCAAGCATCCCGCAAAAGAAAGACATTAAAATTAAATATTGTCTAGCTTTCTGTGCCCTTTGTTTTATTATTAGCATTAATAAAGGAGAATATTTGTAGCCCAGGGGTGAAATGTAAGGTACTTGGTGCTCTCTGAGCTTGCTTGTTTTCTTGCAGACGTTTCATTACCCAACTGGGTAACATAATCAATACTAGTAAGGCGTGCTGTTTGCTGTCAGTTTATATTCCGCGTCTTACTTGTCTATGTAGGTGGGGGCAGTCTTAGAGATTCTTTGGTTGGGCTGTTTACTGATGGCTCTTTGGCAGTTTCTTGATTGGGGTGTTGTTTACTTGATTGTGTTGGTCTGAAGTTTTTTATTAGTAGCAGCATTTTGGACTGTTAACCATTGCACCACCGGGGTCCTCAACCATTAGCTATTGGGTGTGTATGGAAATTCTCAGTCCCAAAGGTGCTTTTTTTTTCAAGAGGCAACTGGACTTTCTGGTTTTTCTTTCAAGATGTGTTGCTTCTCATCCAAGAAGCTTCTGTGAGAGCTGAAGAATCTTCTTGGATGAGAAGCGAAACGTCTTCAAAGAAAAACCAGAAAGTCCAGTTTGTTAGGAATATAATTCTAACGGTTAGGTTGGCAATATATGAATCATGTAACAATGTTGTACCTGTTTCTTTAAACCATACTGTAAAATGTGATTGATTGCTGTTTTCCACAATCGGCCATAAGAGGGAGCCAGAATGATGTTAGCTCTCTGTTTGTTAGGTGCTGGGCTGATCTGATCTGAGTGTTTGGAAGCTGTGCCGTATAGAGATCAGCGTGAGCTATTGTAAGTTTTGCAACTGTTAGCAAACTTTGTGTACCGGATTGTATGATACTGGACTATGTTATTTGGATTATCCCTTAACTGAAAGACATTGATGACTGACTGTCTTATCCGTGTATGACTTGGACTGTTTGACGGACTTTGATACCTCTAGTTCCATGAAAGTAAAAGCCTATTTAAACTGCAGTGTCTCTGTATGCTGGTTTGTGTGTTCTCCAAAACAACTCTCACAACGCTTCTCTGAACGTACTCGCTCTCCCAACGGGGAGCTTAGCTAACACAGTTGCCTTGAAAAAAGCACCTTTGGGATTAGCTGTTGCATTGATGTAATCGTTGTAAGGAACCACTATAAGCTACTGATTGCTTATTATTGTTTATTGTTGGAACACTGATGCTTGGTAATTGAGTGAGAAGACAATTCCAGTTATGAAACACCTATTTTATAAAGCCTTGCAGCCAAATGGCTCCAGATGTAATTGTGAGAATGTCCCTTTCCTCCAGATCAGTCTGTAAGGCCAAGATAGTACTCAGAAACTGGTGCCCTTTGCAGCAAGCCTTCCCACCCATGTTGTATGTCCCTTGTCTAGGACAGTTTGGGGGGGGGGGTTGATAAACACACCTTGGAGAACAATAAACCAAATCAGCTTCGCTGAGTATATATTTGCAGCAAAGGACAGAAAGTAAAATCTATTTGTTTACACCAGGGGTCACTAGTGGGCTGTGAAGGATTTGCATCCGGGCCACGGAAAT
Organism: Thamnophis elegans; assembly: GCF_009769535.1. Lineage (NCBI taxonomy): Eukaryota > Metazoa > Chordata > Lepidosauria > Squamata > Natricidae > Thamnophis > Thamnophis elegans. The sequence continues at coordinate 66,274,229 of NC_045548.1, forward strand.
GGTCGGTGAGCCAGGGGTGAAATGCTACCGGTTCGGACCGGTTTGCTGAACCGGTAGTAAAAATACTACTGGTTTGCCCAAGCCGGTATTTTTAAAAAATGAAACTGGTTAGGGTCAACCAGTTTTCCGACGATCAGCTGTGACCCGCGATTTATATTATATTATTTATATTTCCTGCTTTCTAGCCAATCTAAATCGCGTGGCACAGCAGATTTCCCCCCCTCGCTGTTTGCTTACCTTTGCAGGCACTCGGTAGCAGGCTCCAGCCACCCGCCCAGACATCATCACATCCATTTTTGAAATTCTGTGCATGTGCGGGATGTCCTGCACATGCACGGAGGGGGTGCGCATGAGCGAAGTGAGAGTGTGTACATGCTCACAGTACTACCGAACCGGTAGCAAAGGTAAGTGTATTTCACCCCTGCAGTGAGCACATGCATAGCGACACTTGCACAAGCAGCGGGAGAGCGCAGGCGCTCCATTCGCATGAGTGGCAGTCGCACATGCATGACGCTTGTGCAAATGGAGCTGTACGTGTACACTTGCCGTCTGCTCACACGGAACAATCCCCTCTCCTCCCCTCCACCACCACCACCCCGCCGGTCTAGTAAAGCCGGAAACATCGGGGAACTCTGGTCTACCCAAACATACTTTCTGTGGATAAGCATCTCACATCTGAAGCCTCCATAGCTACGGCAGCTCATTGAAAGAAGGGTGCTTTTAAAACGAGCCTGTTCCATTAACACGAAACATGCGCTAGATGTGGAACTGGAGACGTGATGAGAAACAGGGGCTCCCTTGTCTGCGCAGCCCTGTATTCACCCCTTCTTTTAAGTGTAATCTTTTATCAAAGTCGCATGTGTTTTCAATGAAAGTCAGATGGGGCTGCCGTTACATCAGGAAACTGATTCACAAGTACATTTGAAGCTCCCCTATCTTTTCAAGTCCCACCTCATGTTCCCGTCTGTAGGAACACAGAGGGGAAATGGTGGGGTTTGCTCATAACACCGTTTTCCATGATCTGAATCATAAGCACTGTTCAAAGAACCAGCTGGGACCAAAATGAAAACATTAAGCATCTCCTCTGAATCAGAAGTAGAAAAGCCAAACGCCACGCAATCTGTTAGTCTTCAAAACACAGCCCCTCACCTTCACCCTCTGCCCCAGGTACTGATCTATAGTTCTGCTTATTGCTATCCCGGATTTTTCTTATTTTTTTTAAAAAAAGATTAGCTGTTAAGGGTTTCAGAAGGGAACATTTCCACACACAAGAAAACTCAAAAGTCCTTCTTTCTTGGCTCCTAATCTCCATAGTTATTGTATTTTTCTTTTCCTCCCTTTTTTAACCACACAGGGGCAATCACACTTCAAACAGTAACAATGAGGCTTTTAAGAACCACTTTTAGTAACAGTCAATTTACAAAGCCGCCTTTTGACCTTAAAGCTTGATCTACACCAAGCTCTCCAAAGGCACTCTTACTGTAAGAAATGCCTTCAGTTCCTCTGTGTGTTTGTGTGTGTGTGTGTGTGTGTGTGTGTGTGTGTGTTTCCCCCTTTGCAACTAGAGACATATGTAAGAAGCAGAATCCATTTATAAAGTACTGGGGGACAGCAGGAAGTAGAGGTCATATTTATAAAACCAGCTCAATATGAATTTGACTTTTAATTTCCATGTTTCCAATTTTATTGCCCTCAAGTCAACCTCTTAATAAACTCCAGGATGCTGACGGGAATAAGGAACAGTGAGCACACTGTTACTGAGCTAAGTAGCAGGCTTCTAAGGAGCCCATGGATGGTGTGAAAGCCAAATGAGATGTTGCAGGCGGACCACTCCATAAACACTCCCCTTCATGCGCCTCTTAAAGTACAAATATTGAAATTTCCCAGAATCTAGATTGAATAACTGTAATCAGTTATTGTAACTGTAATCATGAATCACATCTGGAAGATTAAAGGAATCAGCCCTCCCAATCAAATGCAGATTAGTCAATAATTAACGCAATAGTTTTTCCCATTGCTACTTATGGCTAAGAAACTTGGACTGTGAAAAAGGCAGATAGGAAGGGTGTACAGCAGTGGTGGGTTTCAAAAATTGTTTGAACCTACTCTGTGGGTGTGGCCTCCTTTGTGGGAGTGGCTTGCCGCCCATGTGACCGGATGGGAGTGGCTTGCCGCCCATGTGAACGGATATGAAGATGCCGATGACACTTGTCAGAACCACCTTAAATTATCTCACACACAGCACTGGCATGCATAAGAATATGAGGTAAACTTGTTTTTTAAAAGGCATCTTTGGTTTGTGTTAAAACAACTTCAACACACGCAATGTTCTGATTGCACCACAAACGCAGTAGTCATCCTTACCTTTCACAGAGGCACTGAGTTTTATAAATATGAGCATGATAGTGTAGAATAACCATATCCAAGGACCAGTGGTGGGTTTCAAAAAATTTTGGAACCTCTTCACCTTAAATATCAGCAAATTTAATTTCTTTATATTCATTTCCCTCTTTGATTTTTAGGATTTTAACCACCACTTTTTCACTTGATAAACATCTCCAACTTCTTCATCATATTTTGCTGTTAGATGCTCTAAGTCTTCCAACTTCTTCTCTATCATATGTATTTGATAATTTCTGTATTTCTGATAATATCTTTTGCAGACTTAAAGTTTCTTTCTGCTGTTGAAATTGTGCCATTATCTCCAGCTAACAAACACTGCTGTTCTATCTTGGAAGGTTAACAAGATTAAGCATAGATTCACAATGTTTTATTTTCACTTTTCTCTGGTTAAAGATATACTTCAAAGGGACATCTGTATGTTTTTCTTCTTATCACTCTCTATAAACAAGCAGTGAGACCTTGGAGTGCCAAGCCAGGATAATCAGTGGGATAAGTAAGAGTGTTTCATTTCCAATACACAAACCTCCAGCCTCTGAGTAGCAGTGTTATTGTTGCAATTTTCTTTTTTTCTTTTTATATCTTTTTTGTATTTCAAGGTTTAAAAAAGTCTGATTCTTGAATGAGTTAAAAGAACACCCACAGTAATGACAGAGGAGAATTTTAGTCCATAGGTTACAAAGAATAATAAAAGAAAAAAAATAGAAGAAGAAAACTTAATCCATTCATTTTAAAAGGCTTGCATAAATTCCATCCCTGAAAATAGCATTTAAAAAGTAAGATAACCCACTGTCCAAAACAATTCTAAATTTAATTCCACCGCTTATTTCTTCTGTTCTCCAATTTAAATTAATGTTAAGTTTTTTATAGGCAGTCTCTTTTAAAGGTAGCAATTCCTCACCAGCTGGAAACACTTTCACTTTCCGTATCCTTCTGTTTTGGAGCTGCTCCGACTTCATCAGCCTTGGCTGGATTTTTTTTCGCTGGCTTGAAGAACTTCTCTTGGATCAATCAGGGACTTTGCGATGTCCCTGGGATCAGCAAGACGTATTCTTCCTGTTCACCATCTCTGCGGGATGGTTTAGGTCCGTTTGGACCACCCAGTGGCAAAAGTATCAACAGCGATCTCAGAGCATTGAGATCGCATGTCGTCTCATCGCAACATTGGCTCTTCCACTCCCAGGCAAGCTGACTGTTGTGGCCCACCAGCAACCAGCAGAACTGGCAACAAATTCGGACAGTGAGGAGATTTGCAGAACATGCCAATCAGAACAATTACTTTATTTATTCATCAGATTTGACAAGCTGATTCTATGATGACTCTGGGTGGTAGACAACACAAAAAACAGATTGAAGCAAACGTGCAGCCAGGGGGAAAAACCTAATAAAGGTTGAGTAAACAGCAAAATAAACACCTCCTCTGACATAACAACATTCCTGTAAGAAGCCACCATACACCCTAATTCTAGGTCTTAGACGAAAGCCAGGTTTTAAGAGCTCAATTAAATGAGGTCATGATAGAAGCGGTATGAATCTCTGGGGCATTGTTGCAACAATGGCCCAATTCCTGTTCCATCAGATGACATTGATCTAAGGAGCTGCCACAAAGAACAGGGAGTCAACCTATTCTCCAAGGCACCTGAGGGTAGAACAAGAAGCAATGGGAGGAAACTAATCAAGGAGAGAAGCAACCTAGAACTAAGGATAAATTTCTTGACAATTAGAACAATTAATCAGTGGAACAACTTGCCTCCAGAAGTAGTGAATGCTCCAACACCGGAAGATTTTAAGAACCATTTGTCTGAAGTGGTATAGGGTTTCCTGCCTGAGCAGGACGTTGGACTAGAACAGTGTTTTCAACCTTTTTTGTGCAAAGCCACACTTTTTTCATGAAAAAAATCACGAGGCACACCACCATTAGAAAATGTTAAAAAAATTTAACTCTGTGCCTATATTGACTATATATAAAGTAATTTTCCCACGGCACACCTTACACTATGTCACAGCACACTAGTGTGCCACGGCACAGTGGTTGAAAAACACTGGACTAGAAGACTTCCAAGGTCCCTTCCAACTCTCCTGTTCTATTCTGTTCTGTACTTAACATGCCAACCAATTCTGTAACATTTTACAGGCTGGACCAGGGGTCGGTAACCTTAAACACTCAAAGAGCCACAAAGGTCCTAACTGGAAGCCCCCCGTTCAATTCTGGAGCCAACTGGAAGTCTGGTTCCCCCATCATAAAGTCTCCTCCTAGTGTGGCATTCTTTTTCCTCTGCCGACCGGAAGTCCAGTTCCCCCACCATAGAGCCTCCTCCTAGTGCGGCATTCTTTTTCTTCTGCTGATCGGAAGTCCGGTTCCCCCACCATAGAGTCTCCTCCTAGCACGGTGTCCTTTTTCTTCCACCTGCCTTAACTGAAAGCCCTATCAATTGTGGAGCCAACCAGAAAACCCGCCTCTTGCCATAGAGACTGCTCTCAAAATATGGCGGCGACAGGAAGCTGCAGCAGAGGGATGAAAAAGCCACAGGCGGCTCCAAAGCTGTGGGTTGTCAACCCCTGGGCTGAGCAGACATGAGAGGAGAAAGACCATCCCTCAAATAGCCAGGCCCTGTGTCATGAAGTGTGTTCTGGGTAATAATCAGCACCTTGAATTATACCTGGAAATCTAATGGTAACCCGTGCAGCTCAGAAAGTGGCGATCTTACCTTGGCATACTGCAGCTTAACCAGCTGTAGCTTCCCTATTAAGTTGTTTCCTAGGGTAGAACTATGCACAGGATATTGCAACACAAAGTGACCAAAGCATGAGTAACTGTCTGAAAAATCGCTAATTCAGAAATTGCAACAGCAATAGCAATAGCAATAGCAGTTAGACTTATATACCGCTTCATAGGGCTTTCAGCCCTCTCTAAGCGGTTTACTTAGTCAGCATATTGCCCCCAACAACAATCTGGGTCCTCATTTTACCCACCTTGGAAGGATGGAAGGCTGAGTCAACCCTGAGCCGGTGAAATTTGAACAGCCGAACTGCAGAAGTACAGTCAGCTGAAGTAGCCTGCAGTGCTGCATTTAACCACTGCGCCACCTCGGCTCCCAAGATGGATCTCTGCAAAAGCTTTCCTGTTCATAGTTGCCACCTGTAAATCCAGAAAACCTCTGAAATTACCATATTTTTCAGAGTATAAGATGCACCTCCCCCGCCCCAAAAAAGCGTGAAAATGTTGGTGCATCTTATACACTTAATGCCGTTATTTTTGGCCTCCCAGAACCCGCCCCCCCGCATCCCATTTTTGAGAAAAACAGACCATTTTTCGCAAAAAAACGGAGGCATCTTTGTCTTCCCCCAGAAGCACTCTGCAGGCTTCAACAGGGGTGGGGGAAGGCAAAAATGCCCCCGTTTTTGCAAAAAATGGCCCATTTTTCACCCATTTTTCACAAAGACTGGGGCATTTTTGCCTTTCTCCAGTCCTGCTAAAGCCTACAGAGTGCTCCTGGGTGCTGGAGAGGACAAAAACTTTTTTTTCTTACTTATCTCTTTGAAACCTTGGTGTGTTTTATATACCAGTGCATCTTATAGTCCGAAAAATACGGTACACACCAGTCCCAAATAGGAAAGCATAACTCCATTCAGGTCTATAAGTGGAATGTTTCCTATTTCAGGAGGTCCAAATAACTAGACTCATTCTATGCCTGAATTTGTCCCTCCCCTTCCAACCGTCTCCAGATGGTGGACCAACTTCAGGAATATCATTCGGTGAGCCTGGAGTTAATATACAGCTGAGTATCATTAGGAAGCATATAATACCTGAACTCACATCACATGTAGATGTTAAAGAGGAGAGGAGAGCATTGAGCTCTGTGACACCCCAAACATCAGGGGCTTTATCCCAAAGGTGCTTCTTTTTCAAAAGACTGGACTTTTTCCTTGAAGACTTTTCACTTCTCATTCAAGAAGCTTCTTCTTACAAATACAAATTAAATAAACATTCAACATTCAACATTCATTCCGTTCTGACTGAGTGGTGGAGAATTGAAAGATTTGCATTTCTTGCAATCATCTGTTCATTAGCACTCTTTCTGAGGCCACTTGGAAGTGTATTTGTGCCCTCAGGATCCCCTGAATAGTGCAAACAGGTGTGGAACCTTTTGGCAAGGGGCTTTTTCAGGAGGCAACTGGACTTTCTTGTTGAGAAAGTCCAGTTTCCTCCTGAAAAAGCACCTTTGGGACAACCTGGATGACTGAGAATCTCCGTAGTCATCCATCTCTCCATCTTGTAGGAAGATGTCCAAGTGGCCATGTGTAACTGTAGAACCGGGCACCATATCACTTTTTTTGGCCATCTATTGTTCAATAAACATATAGTGTGTTTTATCCATTTTAATGATGTTAGCCAAAATTTCTTGTTTCTGCTTCAGGCTGTGAGATCTCTAGCATCCATCTTTCCATTACATTTTGAGATTGAGAATGTCTACAGACTGAAAGGACTGGGTTGCAAAACGAGAATATAAATATATAAAAAAATATAATGTCAGGCCTGCAGTTATATCCCTTTTAGGATCTTTGGCCTGCCACACTCTCTCATATTTCATTATGCTGTTTCATTGGTGTAGTAGTTGGGAGGGAGGAATAGAAAGGAGTAGAGTTGTGGAATGTGTTGTTGTCATTCTTTTTTAGAAGCCCAAGGTCATCTTTCGTTTCTGCATCTCTGCACCTGACCAGAACCAGCTGGGTGGAGATGCCAGCATGGAAGAAGAAGATTGGAGCATGTGATGGATATGTGGGTGTGGGGACAAGATCATGAACTTTCAACTGGGTGGGAATCCTAGGTAACTTTCAGAATTGGGATTCCACAGATGTGCCAAGATGTCTGACTTATTAAATTGGAACTTTAAGGATCATTTTGCCTTGGATTCTGATTTAATTCTGCATGATACTTGGAACGCTGACATATAAATCCTTCCATTATCTACCCTTCAGTCAGAACAGTTGAAGCTTCTTGGGTGAGAAGCAAAACCTCTTCAAGGAAAAGCAAAGAAAGTCCAGTTGCCTTTTGGAAAAAAGCATCTTTGGGACAACCATGACCCAAAGATGCTTTGAATATCTTTGGGGATGACTGAGAATCCTCATAGATATCAGGGGCCTTAGATTCCATGTTCCCCATTCCAACACTGACCAGAACCAAACTTAGAGAAAGAAAGAAAGAAAGAAAGAAAGAAAGAAAGAAAGAAAGAAAGAAAGAAAGAAAGAAAGAAAGAAAGAATCAACGCAGAGTAGCTCAATTGAATCTCTTTCTGGATCCATTGGCAAATCTTCTTGAATTGATTTTGCAAATCTCTGCTCTTTAGATGATCCAGTCCCTTCCTTTAGCCTCTCAGTGCTTTGACTTCAGAGACGGAACAGTCACTCAAGAAATCATAGCATAAATAAATGTATGCACTGCAACATGAGCTAATTTCTAGCTTTTGCTCTTTTTCTGCAAATTGCTTTTCTGGCTTTGAGCATCTACTAAATGCCCTGCAGAGAAAATCTTTTTTGGAATTCCGTTCTCCGTATAGTTCTTAGTTTATTTCAATATTTCCTGAACACTCCAAAAGTCTATAACATATTTAATTGATTGTCTGCCTACCATTACCATACCGTGGTAATGTGGATCGGTTTGAGCCTTGCCTGGGTTGTTTGTTGCTTAGATTATTGTGGGAATCCAACCATATTTATGTATTGTGCAAGCCTAAAAAATGAGTTAGCTCAGTACCCAGGTTAAGTGGGTTGCAGGAACAAAATCAGTTGCATCCCATTTCAATGAAAACTCTTTTTTTGAAAAAAAAATGATAAAAATCTTGGTTATGGTAGTAGTTTTTGAAAAAGATGGGAAGAATTTCAGTTTCTGGCGCTGAAGATTAAAAGTCACTTTTCTCAATTGGGTGCCCTCCAATCGTGTTGGATGTCAGGTCTCAACACATCTGGCGGTACCAAATTTGGAAGGCTGTTTATGTTCTAAAAATACATGCTGCTTTGCCTTACCATTCAATACCTTGATAAAAATCAGGGTATGAGCACGCAAGTACCATACAGTGAAAAGACTTACAGTATTCTCCTTAGGAGCGGGACTGGTGAACCTCAACAGACTGTTTCTACAGAACTTCACCAATAAGTAGATCTTTAACAGCTTAGATCAGGGATCCCTAACTGGGGCATGGACCACTGCTGGGCTATGGCCTATTTGCAACTGGGGCTCATAAGTGTCTGGCTGGTGTGCGTGCATACGCATGCACAGTCCCACTTGCGCGAGCATCATGGGGCACCACCACAAAACCATCCCTTCTTTCTCCCCTCCACCCCTGCTCTGGGCCATCAACCCAGAATGATTGGGGAACTCTGGCTTAGATAATTTAGATAACTATAGGTAGATAGATAGATAGATAGATAGATAGATAGATAGATAGATAGATAGATAGATAGATAGATAGATAGATAGATAGATAGATGACAGATAGATAGATGATAGATAGATAGATAGATAGATAGATAGATAGATAGATAGATGATAGATAGATAGATAGATAGATAGATGATAGATAGATAGATAGATAGATAGATAGATAGATGAGACAGAGAGAGATGAGAGAGACAGAGACATAGAGATTAGAGAGAGACAGAGAGACAGAGACAGAGGGATGAGAGAGACAGAGATGATAGATAGATAGATGATGGAAGATAGATAGATAGATAGATAGATAGATAGATAGATAGATAGATAGATAGATAGATAGATAGATAGATAGATAGATCGATGGATGAGACAGAGAGATGAGAGAGGCAGACATGAGAGAGAGAGACAGACAGACAGACAGACAGACAGATGAGACAGAGAGAGAATGAGAGAAACAGAGAGAGGGGGTGAGAGAGACAGATGAGAGAGAGAGAGAGAGAGGAGAGAGATAAGAGAGAGATGTGTGTGTGTGAGAGAGAGAAAGAGAGAGATGATAGATAGATAGATAGACAGATAGACGGATAGACGGATAGACGGATAGACGATAGATAGATAGATAGATAGATAGATAGATAGATAGATAGATAGATAGATAGATAGATGAGACAGAGAGATGAGAGAGACAGAGACATAGAGATTAGAGAGAGACAGGCCCGTGCCCCTCCTGGCTGGTTGTTAACAGCAGGGAGGTGACACGGGGCTGGATCCAGGCGGTTGTTGCCGCCTCCCTACGGGAGGGGGTCTTTCCCCCCGCTTTAAAGGCGGCGGTGGTGAGACCCCTCCTGAAGAAACCATCTTTGGATCCAGCCGCTCTAAACAACTATCGTCCAGTCTCCAACCTCCCCTTTGTGGGGAAGGTTGTTGAGAAGGTGGTGGCCTTTCAGCTCCAGCGGTCCTTGGAGGAAGCCAGTTATCTTGATCTATTCCAGTCAGGCTTCAGGCCTGGCTACAGCACAGAAACCGCTTTGGTCGCATTGACCGATGATCTCTGGAGAGCCAAGGATGGAGGCCATGCCTCCATCCTGGTACTCCTTGACCTCTCTGCGGCTTTCGATACCATCGACCATGGTATCCTTCTGCGACGACTGCGGGAGGTGGGGGTGGGAGGCACTGTCTTACGGTGGTTCTCCTCTTACCTCTCGGACAGGTCGCAGTCGGTGTTAGTCGGAGGGCAGAGATCGACCCCCAGGCCCCTAACATATGGGGTGCCGCAGGGTTCGGTCCTGTCCCCCCTTCTTTTTAATATCTACATGAAACCGCTGGGCGAGATCATTCGACAGCACGGGATAAAATACCACCAGTATGCGGACGATACGCAGTTGTATAGCAATAGCAATAGCAATAGCAGTAGACTTATATACCGCTTCATAGGCCTTTCAGGCCTCTCTAAGCGGTTTACAGAGAGTCAGCATATTGCCCCCAACAATCTGGGTCCTCATTTTACCCACCTCGGAAGGATGGAAGGCTGAGTCAACCCTGAGCCGGTGAGATTTGAACCGCTGACCTGCTGATCTAGCAGTAGCCTGCAGTGCTGCATTTAACCACTGCGCCACCTTGGCTCTATCTGTCCGCCCCGTGCCAACTCAATGAAGCGATGGACGTGATGAGCCAGGGCCTTGAAGCTGTTAGAGACTGGATGGGGGTTAACAAGCTTGTACTCAATCCAGATAAGACCGAGTGGCTGCTGTGCTTCCCTCCCACTAATTGGCCAAGTGTTCCATCACTCAGGCTGGGGGGTCAAATACTACGCCCCTCAGATAGGGTCCGCAACTTGGGAGTCCTCCTGGACCCACAGCTGACCTTTGAACATCATTTGTCAGCTGTGACCAGGGGGGCATTTGCCCAGGTTCACCTGGTGCACCAGTTGCGTCCCTACCTGAACCGGGAGGCTCTCACAACAGTCACTCGTGCCCTTGTGACCTCTAGGCTGGAATACTGCAATGTGCTCTACATGGGGCTGCCCTTGAAGAGTATTCGGCGACTTCAGCTGGTCCAGAATGCAGCCGCGCGAGCGATCGTGGGTGCACCTCGTTTCACCCACGTAACACCTATCCTCCGCGAGCTGCACTGGCTGCCTGTTGATCTCCGGGTGCGCTTCAAGGTGCTAGTTGTCACCTACAAAGCCCTTCATGGTATTGGATCTGGGTACTTGAGAGACCGCCTACTGCCAATTACCTCCACTAGGCCAATAAGATCCCATAGATTAGGCCTCCTCCGAATTCCATCAGCCGGCCAATGTCGACTGGCAACTACCCGGAGGAGAGCCTTCTCGGTGGCTGCTCCGACCCTCTGGAACAAACTCCCCGTGGAGATTCGTACCCTCACCACCCTCCAGACCTTCCGCGTAGCCCTTAAATCCTGGCTGTCCCGACAGGCCTGGGGCTAAAGACTCCAACCCCACTCGAATAGTATGACTATTGTGCTTTTTTAATGATGTATTGTCTTCATGTTTGTAACTTGTTTGTCCTTCCCTCCCCCTGAATTGTGAGCCGCCCTGAGTCCCCTCAGGGAAAAGGGCGGCATACAAATAAAGTAAATGAAAAAAAATGAATGAATGACAGAGACAGAGGGATGAGAGAGACAGAGATGATAGATAGATGATAGATAGATAGATAGATAGATAGATAGATAGATAGATAGATAGATAGATAGATAGATAGATGGATGAGACAGAGAGATGAGAGAGACAGACATGAGAGAGACAGACATGAGACAGACAGACAGACAGACAGATGAGACAGAGAGAGAATGAGAGAAACAGAGAGAGGGGGGTGAGAGAGACAGATGAAAGAGAGAGAGGGGAGAGAGAGAGATAAGAGAGAGATGTGTGTGTGTGTGTGAGAGAGAGAGAGAGAAGATAGATAGATAGATAGATAGATAGATAGATAGATAGATAGATAGATAGAGATAGATAGATAGATATAGATAGATAGATAGATAGATAGATAGATAGATAGATAGATAGATAGATAGATAGATGATAGATAATATCCAGAATCAGACTAAAATTGCAATCCTAATTGCATGTTAGCTCAATAAATTCTCTCCATTATATCATCCAAGAAGGGGGGGGGGTATAACAAATTCCCTATAATCAGCAGAAGGATTATAGTGTATAAACCATTACGTCAGCAAGTTCTTTAAAGTACAATTGCAGCAAAGAGTATTGCCATCTATCCTCCAGCCACAAGCAGCGTGAGTCCAACAAAACCACTCTGCACACACACACACACACTTGGCCCATTTAAAAACTGAGTTCACCCATCAGGCCAAGCCATGGTTTGTTTAGGCATTGCTGAATGAATAAAACCACAGTTGTTGGCTGGATCTACACAACAGACTAAACCATAAACTTTGGTTTGCCAACCACAATTGCTGGGTTCATATTACACACTAAGCCCATACCAGACAAACCACACTATGGCCTCATGCTATGCACAACCCCAGTAATCCCAATTTGAGATTTGCTATGACTGCAAGAGCCGTCTATTTACTTTCCATCTTTGTTGGATGACTTTCAGTAAATCAGCAAATTGCCTTTGAATTGTTTAAAAGTAAAAATTGCTAAAAGATTCCTAATCGCTACTCAAAATTAGCCTATTAAAGTCTCTTGACCTACAGTTACTCCACTGCAGTATTGAGTTGCACTATGGAAGTCATTCTAGTGCAGGGGTGTCAAACTCAAGGCCATGGGCCAGATGTGACCCGCAGGGTGTTTAGGTCTGGAAATAGCAAAGCACCGGCCCACAGTGCCTCTGCTGGACAAAATGGGGTGCAGGGCAGTGGTGGGTTTCAAAAATTGTTTGAACCTGCTCTGTGGGTGTGGCCTCCTTTGTGGGAGTGGCTTGCCGCCCATGTGACCGGATGGGAGTGGCTTGCCACCCATGTGACCAGATATGAAGATGCCGACGACACTTGTCAGAACCACCTTAAATTACCTCACACAGAGCACTGGCATGCATAAGAATATGATGTAAACTTGTTTTTTAAAAGGCATCTTTGGTTTGCGTTAAAACAACTTCAACACACGCCATGTTCTGATTGCACCACAAACGCAGTCGTCATCCTTACCTTTCACAGAGGCACTGAGTTTTATAAATATGAGCATGATAATGTAGAATAATCATATCCAAGGACCAGTGGTGGGTTTCAAAAAAATTTGGAACCTCTTCTGTAGGTGTGGCCTGCTTTCCGGGTCCACTGGTGGAACCTCTTCTAACCGGTTCGGTAGATTTGACGAACCGGTTCTACCGAATAGGTGCAAATTGGTAGGAACCCACTTCTGGTGCAGGGAAACATGCACAGCCCCCCACACCCTATTTTGGCTGGCAGAGTACTGCAAGTCCAGTTCTACCTCAAAGAATTGACTTGTTTCAGTAATTTAGCCCATAATGAATCTGCTCTTACAATTAGGATGCTTCTTGACATTTAACCAGAATTTCCCTTCTTGTGTAATCTATGATTGTGGATCCTGCACTCTGAGATAATAGGAAACAGGTTTGTGTCTTTTTCTGCCACATCTCTGCAGATAGTTAAAAATGCTATCCTGCCCCCACCCAGTTTTGACAGTCTCATAAACTTGGTTTTCACTGCCTTGATCATCTTCATTGTTCTTCTCTGCGCTTGTTTCCTGATTTGGGAAGATTATTTCTCTCTCTTTTATTTTTCTCCAGCCAAACATTGACTTCTATGGTGGCAACTTAAAATTGCAGTTCAGTCACTGCCAATTCCTCCTTGAGTCAGAAAATACAGGTAGACCTTAAACTTGATTCTATCCCTCTGTTTATGTAGCCTAGAACTGTGATGGCTTTTTTGGCAGCTGCTGCACACTGCTGGCTCCTATTTAAATGGTTGTCCACTAGGACTCCAAGATCCCTCTTCACAGTTGCTACTATTGAGCAACGTACAACCTATATTGTACCTGTGCATTTGGTTTTTCTTGCCTAAATGTAGAACCTTACTCTTTCATATGTTTCAGCCTGCATTACAAGTCAATACTGACCCAAAGGCACCTGTTTGCAACTTACAACAGCACTGATAAAACTGACTCTTCCTCACTTTTATAATCATTGCAACCTCCCCATGGTCACCTGGTCAAAATTTGGCTACTTGGTCCCCAACACAACCCCCGCATCCCAAGTTTGTATTTTTATTTGGCTTTTTTTCTGGTGCCTTTGGGTCAGTATTGACTTGTAATGCAGGCTGAAACATATGAAAGAGTAAGGTTCTACATTTAGGCAAGAAAAACCAAATGCACAGGTACAATATAGGTTGTACCTTGCTCAATGGTAGTAACTGTGAGAGGGATCTTGGAGTCCTAATGGACGACCATTTAAATATGAACCAGCAGTGTGCAGCAGCTGACAAAAAAGCCATCACAGTTCTAGGCTACATAAACAGAGGGATAGAATCAAGATCACATGAAGTGTTAATACCATTTTATAACGCCTTGGTGAGGCCACACTTGGAATACTGCATTCAGTTCTGGTCACTACAATGTAGAAAAGATGTGGAGACTCTAGGGAGAGTGCAGAGAAGAGCAACAAAGATGATTAGGGGACTGGAGACTAAAACATATGAAGAACGGTTGCAGGAACTGGCTATGTCTAGTTTAATAGAAAGAAGGACTAGGGGAGACATGATAGCAGTGTTCCAATATCTCAAGATTTAGCAGTAGTTTGCCATTGCCTCATTCCTAGGGCTGTGAGAGAGGGATTGGCCCAAGACAGGGGTGGGTTCCTGCCTGTTCTAACCTCTTCTATAGAAGAGGTTCCACAAATCTACTGTGCCGTTTAGAACCGGTTCCAGCTCCCTCCCCCCACCTGTCCGCACATCCTAAAGATGAAGAGCGAGAGGAGGAATTCTGGGAGTTGAAGTCCACAAGTCTTAAAGCTGTCAAGTTTGAACACACCTGGGTTTTTTTTCTAAAGGGTTAGGGGTGCAAGGGTCTTGTAACTTGACAGCTTTATGACTTGCGTGCTTCAAATGCCAGAGTTTCTGAGCCAACATTTTGGTTGCTAAGCAAGAGCGTTGTTAAGTGAGTTTCACCACATTTTACAAATTGGCCACACCCATCCAGTCACATGGCTGGCAAGCCGCTCCCATCTGGTCACATGGCCAGTAAGCCACTCCCACAAAACAGGCCACCCCACAGAAGAGGTTCTAAAAAAAATTGAAACCCACACTGGCCCAAGGTCACCCAGATGGCTTTATGCCTAAGGCAAAACTAGAACTCTTAGACTGCCAGGGATGAAAAGCAATTATTTTATCTCAGGTTACATAAAGAATTGTGGGTTTACATTACTCTTAAGATTTTGAAATAAGTGGAAGGAGAAAGTTAGATTACAAAAATACCATTCACCGGGTCTCTCCACACTTTTCTCCTCTTGCAAATTATACTTATTCCCACCATATCTGCGCAGCATTTTTTAAAAGAAAAAAGAGTGACGTGTTTGGACATGCCAGCATAGCAACTAATTTTTTTCTTTTTCTTAAATGGCTGGGAGGCATTGGGCGAAATAACTGAGTCAAATGGAGTCATTTGAAGCTGGGGGAAACTGTCTCAGAAATTCTCAGCTATTGTGATGTATTTGCTCTTCTCTTCAAAAGAGAACAAAGACTTCACAGGAGCAAGGTGCAATTATGCAGGCAAAGATGTGTAGAAAGACAGTAGGATCTCACAGGTGTTCGATTTAAAGGGGTTTTTATTGCTATGTTTACCAGATGTTTAGGAAACAATCACCATTTTCAATGCAATGCAGAGCCCTATTTCTGGAATATTCTTTCCTTTGTCACACTTCTGTTTGTCTCCATCGGTGAATCAGTGTCACTGGTCAGCAATGTTGAGAGCAATGTGAGCCACATCAATCAAATAACAGAATAAAAGAGTTGCAAAGGACCTTGGAGGTCTTCTAGTCCAACCTCCTGCCTCAGGCAGGAAAACATATCCCATTTCAGACAAATGGTTGTCCAATCTCTTCTTAAAAACCTCCAGTGTTGGAGCACTCTCAACTTCTGGGGGCAAATCTTTCCACTGATTAATTGTTTTAACTGTCGTGAAAAGATTGCTTCTCTCCTTGATTAGTTTCCATCCATTGTTTCTCATCCTGCCTTCAGGTGCGTTGGAGAACAAATTGGCCCCTTCTTCCTTGTGATAGCCCCTCAAATATTGGAACACTGCTATCATGTCCTCCCTAGTCCATATTTTCATTAAACTAGACATACCCAATGCTTGCAGCCTAGAGGATGAGAATATTATTAATTATTTTTTTAAAAAAATATTTAATGTTTGTAATGATCCAAATATTTCTATTTTATTTATTTATATCTTATCTTGGTTTTTATGCCTAACTCTTGCTTTTCTGTCTGTAAGACACTCCAAGCAGTTTGCCTCGATAAAAAATACAAATTGTAAAATAGAAAGATAAATATTAATGACTAAAGTCAAGTCAAATTTAAAACCTGGTACCATTAAAATCAAAGTATAGTTTGGCTAGAAATTCAGACATTAATAAAAGAGATAGAGTTTGGTCATTTTCCTAAATTCTGATAAGGGGTTCAAAATACACTGTAGAAGAAGGACAGGCAGAGCGTGGAGGTGGAGTCAAGAGAGGAATCAGCCTAGAACTGTGATAGCGAACCTATGCCATGTTTGCCACAGGTGGTACACGGAGCTGTGTCTGCAGGCACACGATCCGTCACCCCAGCTGAGCTCCACCGTGCATACGCGCACGCCTCCAGTTGGCCAGGTGATTTTAAGATCTTTGCCGCACATGCGCGGGAGGCAGGACACATGCTGGAGACACGCGCGCATGTGCAGGGAGGGTGGGGGGAACACAGCCCCCCCCATTTTTAGTCCCAGGAAGCTGCAGGGAGGCCTGCTAGGCTCAAAATGGGGCGTGGGGAGTCGCATGCGCAGGGGGGAATGGGGGCCAGGGTGGTGTTGCACACGCATGGCATTATGGATGTTGGCACGTGTGTGTGGTGTTGCACGCACATGTGCGCTTTCAGCATGCGACGACAAAAAGGTTAGCCATCACTGGCCTAGAATCATTATATTCCCACAAAGGATCTAAGTTCAACCTCTCTTGAATTCGGTTCACTCTTTTCCAGTACCAATTGAGTGTTGACCATTAGTTGACTAGATTCTTGTGTATAGGCATGCACAATAAAGCAACTTAGCTGGACATGATTCTTCATGCTTGACATATATTCCTTGGGGAGGGGGCGTACCATATTTTTCAGAGTATAAGACGCACCTTTTTCCCTCAAAAACGAGGGTGAAATCAGGGTGTGTCTTTTACTCTGATTACAGCATTTTGACCTACCGAAATCCTGCCCCCTTTGCAAAAATGGACATGCAGAGGGTTTGGGAGGCTTGCAAAGTGCTCCTGAGGGCTGAGGAGAGCAAAAAAGGCCCATTTTTGCTCATTTTTGCCCCCTCCCAGCCCCCCAGGAGCACCCTACAAGCCTCCCAAAACTCTGCATGCCCGTTTTTTTTTTTTTGTTTTTTTTTTTGCAAAAAATAAGGCGTGCAGAGGGTTTGGGAGGCCTGCAGAGTGTAAAAACTTTTTTTTTAACTTACCTCTTCAAAATCATGGTGCTCCTCATACTCCAGTGCATCTTATTGTCCAAAAAAATATGGTACTTACCATTTGCCTGAAAGCTCCATAGGAGTTCATCCTCTCCTGCAGATTAAATAGGTAAGTTTAACGATAGCTTCAAGGTAGTCACAAAAACGTCACTTTTCTTTGATATAATTATTTCCCCCCTGCAGGCAGGAGAAATAGGCAAAGGAAACAGCAACACTTTTCCCAAAGTCAGTTAATAACTTTATAATGAGGTCAGACCTTCACTCAGGATGGTTCATTACAAATCTTATTCAATCTCTGACTTCCAAAGCCCTCCAATGGTCAGGTTTTCCACTCAAAAACAAGGCAGCTCTTAAAAGGTTTAAAACAGAATTCTAGAATATATTTGTCATAACACGATTAATAATTTAATCAAATACCCTGCAATTTAAAACATGTGTTTATTTGAGATGGCTCTCTCTCTAAGTTGTTTCTAGAATGAATATACAGCATTCAAATAAAGTATTGTTGAACATAATATAATAAAGTCACAAAACCAGTCAACTAAGATTAATGATCTTATTAATGATCGTATCTACAGCAGGGGTGTCCAACTTTGGCAATCTTACGACAGGTGGGCTTCAACTCCCAGAATTCCCCAGCAAGCCATACTGTGAAATTCTGGGAGTTGAAGTCCAGCAATCTTAAAGTGGCCAAAATTGGACATTTCTGGTTAGAGGTTCTCCTTATGAGTCACATCAACCAAATGTTACCTCATAACTGAAGTAACAGGTGAAATTGAAATGGTTCCTTGTTGTATTTATGTGCTCTTCAGTCTCCACAAAAGAAAAGTGTGTTCCTTTTTCTTTCGAAAAGAGTTTAATCCTAAATAAAGAACAATTTCTTGAAATTCAGAAAAAGTGGCAAGCTGAGGAATTGGAATGTATAGATTTCAAGATGCTGCTAAGTGATCATTCTTAGCATCCTTCATTATTTGCTAAAGTCTTCTGGGAAATATGGTCCAATATGGAGGACCACAACCAGAGATGAGGTTGGAGGGGCAAAGGGGTGAATTCTCACTAAATTTCATTTAATCCCTCCTCCATTTTTTTCTGATTAAATGATTAATCAGGCTGGTTCAAACAAGCTACCTATTCTTTGGCCATCCTGACAAGACTTGGATAAGCTTACAGATCTGACCCCTTCTTTGCATTAAGACCTATCGCAACTTTTTTCCCCTTCGCTAAACCAGAGGTGGACGTGGCCAGCGTGTGACGTATCAGGCCCACGAACCACGAGTTTGACCCTCCTGGTCTAGTGGATAACTGTGTGGTTTGCCAAATGTTTCAGAATGGTCAAACAATCGGCAACTCCAAATCTCAACCAACAAATGCTCTGTCTTAAATATTGGCAAAAAAAAAATCAGAACATCAAATACAAACTGGGCGGATCTGACCTCGTTGACGACCCTCACTCTGTCAAGGACCTTGGAGTACTCATCTCAAATGATCTTAAGTGTCGGAGCTCACTGTAACAGCATTGCCAAAAAGGCATTAAGAGTTGTTAACCTAATCTTGCGAAGCTTCTTCTCCGGTAATATTGAACTGCAAACTAGGGCATACAATACCTTTGCTAGACCAATTCTCGAATACAGCTCATCTGCCTGGGATCCGCACTTTATATCGAATATTAATACAATTGAGAGAGTCCAGAAGTATTTCACAAGAAGAATACTTCACTCCCCTACTCACAACAGAATACCTTATGCCACCAGGCTTGAAATTTTGGGCTGGAAAACCTAGAACTATGCCGCCTACGGTGTGACCTAAGCATAATACACAAAATTATCCACTACAACATCCTACTTGTCAATGACTACTTCAGCTTCAACCACAATAATACACGAGCAGACAACTGACTCTGTTGTTACATCCCCAATTTTTTACCTAAGACTGTCTACTGTCGACCTGACCCCATTCCTAAGAGGTCTGCATAAGCGCACCAGCGTGCCTACCATCCCTGTTCTACTGTCTCCATTTATTTGTACCTATTTACTATGTTCATATTTATGTTTATACTTATACCTGTTATCTTTTACATGTTTGACAAACTAACTAAATAAATAAATAATGTGCTGCTGCAGGGACAGCTGTATGGTTTAGAATTGTAGCATATTTTTTATATAATTTTTGTATATCAAAATGTAAAATACAGGTGCAAATAAAGATAACAGGGAAGGAGAAAAGAGGAGAAGAAGTGTGGGTTAAAGAGGGAGGGAAGCATTAGGTTCACCTGCTTGAGCAGAGGGCTGGACTAGAAGACCTCCAAGGTCCCTTCCAGCTCATTCTATTCTATTCTATTTAAAAAATGCCTTATTGGTTTTAGGTCACCCTTGTCTAGAAAAAAAAGACATTGTGCTTTTTGAGATTTGCAAGATGAAAGCTCCCTCTACTGGTTCAAAATTTGATTTCTTTTTCAGCTGAAAGAGAAAGGGGGGGGGGGGAGAGATACAACAAATAATAAAACTTCAGAACCGATATTTAGGGGGTTCACTTACCATTAACAAGGCAGGTGAAAGTTTCTTTTCTGATTCACAAAACATTTCATCAGGATTTTGGACTTGACCCGAATGTCTGACCAGATCCAGCCTGCATAAATTCAAAAGACTACTAAATGGTAGTTCTCACTTAACAAATTGTCTCACTTAGCAGGATACATTTGGGGCTCAATTATGGTCACAGATCGAGGGCTATCTGAACTTCCCATTCCAAACTTGAGGTAGTTCCGAGAGGCTTCTACGTCCAATGTATGGGTGACATGGAAACCATGGCAAATGTTGAATTTTTAAAAACCAGTTTTCTCAGACTTCCTTCCAGAATCTTCCAGACTATCCTGCCGCTAGGGCCCTGCTGGGAATCTGGAGGGCATTAGTTGGGAAAGATGAGATGTGTGGGATCTAATTAATCTGTGGGTAGAATTATAGTTTAATATTGCACAGATAAAACATTTCAACTTGAGCCAACCACGTCTCTCTTTTCCTTCGGTTATATCAACTATGCGAAGTTAACCAGAATTTAATTTGATTACGGTTGCATTCGCATAATCTGCTAAAGAAAAAAGATTGGTTGATGAAGACGCACGGGTTTTTAACTAGTCACCAACCTTTCAGACTTCAGGGACCACTAAATTCATAATTTTAAATCCCATGGACCACTAATATGAATTAGTGACGGGATGGGGTCCTTCAAGCACTTAGCTTGGCCACCTGTTAGCGGAGAGAATCACCTGAGGTCAACCTTAGGTTTACTGTCCATTGAAGATAGGAATCTCAAATATGGCCAAGAATGAATGTTTGGCTTGCAGCCAGCCCGGGCACTAGATTGGCCCCCTGCTGTTGAAAGAAATGTCCTTCTGGGTTCAGCTCCAAGTGGGGAAGAAGACACTGGAGACATGGAGGTTGCTTGGAAAGATGGTTTATTGTTGGACAGGGCCACAAGGCTTGAGCCCTGACCAGAAAAGGTGATCACATGTTTCAATGTTGATGGAGAAGAAGAGAGAAGGCTGAGGAAAGGGCTTGCTAGGCTTTTATGCCCTGTTCAGTCCCACCTCTCTGTTTCCTGTTCCTGTGTAAGAAATGTATTCTGACTGGTTGTCAGACTCCCATAGGGCCATGCCTACTCTCTAGGCTGTGATGAGTTCTCAGTTGCCTTGTGGTCAGTTGAGTAATATCCCTTCCCCTACAGCTGCAGTGAGGAGAAGTCTTTATTATGTAAAGTGGGCTAGCCTGGCCATCTTAATGGCCCATTAGCTGGGGATGGGCAGAAAGCTATAGGCAACTATTCTGTCTTTTGAAACATGTTTCTTTTCACATCCAGAGAAATATTCTGCCTTTTCAATATTTCCTAGGATATTTCATTTTTCTGGGAGAGGGCTGGATGATAACTTCCCACACTGCAAACTGTGTTTTTTGAGGAGTCCGGCTGAAGTTTCACTCATTGCTCACGGAAGAGTTTGGATTCCCAGGGAGAGAGGGAAGGAAGGGTTGGAGCTACTAAACAGGCAGCCAAGCTAAGTGCCTGAAGGACCCCATCCTGTCAGCGAGCGGGAGTAATTGCTTCAGCGGACCGTATCCAGCCCAGGGCCCGCAATTTGAGGGTCCCTGATTTAGTGCAATATAAAAAATGCAAAAATGCAAAGATTTTTCTGCGGGCCACCAAAATTTTCTCGCAGACCATCAGTGGTCCATGGCCCACCAGTTGGTGACTGCTGAACTAGTCTTAGATTAATTCTGTTGTTGCTGAATTTGGAGCTTCTGTTGTGGAAGATTTATAAAAAATCCAAACCTACAGCATAATCAATTTTTATTGTGTCATTAAATTCTAGTTTGCATAAATCAGCATTTGATTGAAGTGATTTATAGATGCATAAATTAAAAAAATAAAAATAAAACATAAATCAGATGGTAACCTCAAAGCTTTTGTTAAAGAGCAAGAGAGTCTGTGGTTTGTATATTCTCCATAACTTTTTTTTATCTTGGTGCCTTGTTAGAACAAAACTAATATCCAATATATAGAAATTAGGTGTTGTGGTTTAAAATAAATTCTAAGCTAATGCTAAAATAACCAGTTATAAATCCTGGATTGTTTTCTTGACTTCTTTAATAAATGGCAACTTATTTTAAACTCTCGACATGTATGGTTGTGCGACTGTTGCCTATTTTTATTATTTGTATTTCGTTTTTATGTCCCCCTTTTCCCCCGTTTGAATTGTTCGCCGCCCTGAGTCCTCCCGGAGAAGGGCAGCATACAAATAATAAAATTCTATTCTATTCTATTCTGTTATATGTGATTTCCATATCATATGTAACTTAAATGAATCAAATCAGCTCAAGCAAAAAGGAATTCTAATTTATTCTTTATTTAGTCATGTAGGAGAAGGAATAACAGAGATGGGGGGGACTTAGAGATCTCCTAGTCCACCCTCCTGCTCAAACAGGAAATCCTATACCATTTCAGACAAATGGTGGTTCAATCTCTTCTTTAAAATCTCAAGTGCTGGAGCATCCACAACTTCTGGACCCAAGTCATTCCGCTGATTAATTTATTCTGTCAGGAAATTTCTTTTTAGTTTTAGGTTGCTTCTCTCATTGATCAGTTTCCATCCATTGCTTCTTGTCCTGTTCTCAGGAGGTTTGGGGAATAGTTTGACCCTCCCTCTTCCTTGTGGCAGCCCCTCAAATATTGGAACACTGCTATCATGTCACCCCGATGTCCTTCTTTTCACTGAACCAGACATACCCAGTTCCTGCAACCGTTTGTAGGAAGTTATCACCCAGCCCTCTCCCAGAAAAATGAAATATCCTAGGAAATATTGAAAAGGCAGAATATTTATCTGGATGTGAAAAGAAAGAAACATGTTTTAAAAGACAGAATAGCTGCCTGTAGCTTCCTGCCCATCTCCACTTTGTCAAGGGGCCATTAAGAAGGCCAAGCCGCCCCTTTACATAATAAAGACTTCTCCACTTCAGCTCCAGGGGAATGGGATTAAGGCATGATGATACTGGCACTTTTCCCAACTCACCACATGGCATCTGAGAACTCAACCAAACCTGGATTCAAAACGCAGCCTAGAGAGTTGCCCCTGCATGGCTCCATGGAAGTCTGACAACCAATCAGAATACAAGATCAAGATCAAAGGCCAGAGAGGGCATAAAACCAGGGAGTCAGCATCTCACTCAGCCCTTCTCTTTTCTCCACCAACATTGAAGCATGTGATCACCTTTTCTGTTCAGGACTCAAGCGATGTGGTCCTGTCCACCAATAAACCATCTTTCCAAGCAGCCTCCATGTTTCCAGTGTCTTTTTCTCCACTTGGAGCCGAACCCAGAAGGACATTTCTTACATCACGTTCTTCATATGTTTTAGCCTCCAGTCCCCTAATCATTTTTGTTGCTCTTCACTGTACTTTTTCTAGCATCTCAACATCTTTTTTACATCAGTAACTAAACCTAGATGCAATATTCCAAGTATACTTTTACAAAGGCATTATGAAGTGGTATGCTTCACATGACCTTGATTCTATCCTCCTGTCAATGCAGCCTAGGACTGTGTTGGGGTTTTTTGGCAGCTGCTGCACACTGCTGGCTCATATTTAAATGGTTGTCCACTAGGACTCCAAGATCCCTCTCCTAGTTACTACTATTGAGCCAGGTACCACCTATTCTATACCTGTGTGTGGTTTTTTTCTTGCCTAAATGTTGAATCTTACTTTTCTCACCATTGAATTTCTTTTTGCCAGACAGGGTTCAGTGTTCAAGTCTGGCAAGATCCTTCTGTAACTTAAGCCTATCTTCTGGAGTGCTGGCTATTGCTGCCAGTTGGTATCATCCAGGGGTGGGTTTCAACCGGTTCGCAGCGGTCCCTGCGAACCGGTTGGTCGGCAAACCCGGAAGTAAGTAACTTCCAGGAATGGCGAAGGGCCCACCCGCCCGTCCGCGCTCCTTACCCGGTTTTGACGAGTTCTGCGCTTCCACACATGTGCAGGACGCATACAGCGCCTGCGCGATCCTCCAGGAGCAGCTGGAGCATCACACAGACGCTAGTACGCATGCGTGCACCGCGCGCGTGCACGAGGACGCTGCCGGCCCCATTCCAACCGAACCGGTTGGAACGGGGCAAGAAACTCACCCCTGGTATCATCTCCAGATTTGATGAGTTCGTTTTCTATCCTCTCTTCTAAATCATTGATGAAGATATTGAAGAGCACTGGGCCTAAGACAGAGCTTGGGGCACCCCAGTGCTTCCCTGTATGCAGATGCAATTCCATTAAGGACTACACATTAAGTGCAGTAGGTCAGCCAGCTATAAATCCATCTGGTGGTGATCCTGCCTATCCCACATTTTTTGTATTTTACCAAGTAGTAGGTTGCATTCTACTTTATGAAATGCCTTACTGAAGTCCAAGTAAATTTTAGCCATAGCACCTGCTCAAGAAATGAGGCCTTTGAACTATGGGACTGGAGAAGACTCCTGGGAGTCCCTTGGACTGCAAGATGATCCAACCGGTCAGTCCTAGAGGAGATCAACCTTGACTGCTCTTTAGAAGGCCAGATCCTGAAGATGAAACTCAAATACTTTGGCCACCTAATGAGAAGGAAGGACTCACTGGAACAGAGCCTCATGCTGGGAAAGATTGAGGGCAAAAGAAGACAGGGACGGCAGAGAATGAGGTGGCTGGATGGAGTCACCGAAGCAGTAGGCGTGAGCTTAAATGGACTCCAGAGGAAGGTAGAGGACAGGAAGGCCTGGAGGAACGTTGTCCATGGGGTCGCGATGGATCGGACACAACTTCACAACTAACAACAACAACAAACCTGCTCACCCTAGTATCATTTTCAGATGGAAAATCTTCTCAGTTTTATTGCTTCCATTTTGGAAAATATGACAAATCTGATTCAGAGCCCTTGCATTTTTTTCTTTTACTTAGTTGGCATTAAAATGTATATTTGGGGGACATTTCTCCAAATTACGGGGAAAGTTGCTTGCACTTTTTCCTAGGATCTGGTTTTCTCTAATAATTTCAAGCATTTTGGGACATGACTTTTGGCAAAGAAATATGCCTAATATTTTCACATTTCAAAGCTGGGTCTTCACTAGCACATACAATAAGTAAAGCATATCTCAGCAATAATGCTATCTTTTGCCTGCTTCATCCCAAAATGTTGTCTTTGGCTCCTCTCCAACTACAAGCAAGAAAATCTTAGTAGTAATTTTCAGCTTACAGTATTCAAATATTATCTGAGGGAAGCTTCAAGGTACTTAGAAAGAACCCAGAAATACAGTGACTGAGAACAAATGCAACAGAGGCAGGATGAGGAGCAGCAGTGAGGAGCAGCCTCTTTCCTGCTGTATTGTTTTCTGGCTAAAAGTTTGGTTTTAGTGGTTAAGGCACCAGGGTAAAAACAAAACAAAAAAGGAGAGTGTGAGTTGTAGTCCTGCACAAAAGTCCAGCTGGATGATTTTGGGCCAGTCACTCTCTCTCATCCTACAATGTCAGGCTCGGGGGACAAGCATAATCATGATGATGATGATGATGATGTTGATGATAATGATGATGGTGGTGGTGGTGAAAGAGAATGAGGAGGAGGAAGAAGGAAAAGGAAGAAAGGAGAAGGAAAAGGAGGGATGGGATGGGAAGGGAAAGGAAAGATAAGGAGGGAGGGAGGGAAGGAAGGAAGGAAGGAAGAGGAAGGAAGGAAGGAAGAAAAAGAAAGAAAGAAAAGGAAAGTGGAAATGAAGAAGAGAGGAAGGAAGAAAGAAAGTGAAAGAAAGAAGGAAGGAAGGAAGGGAAAGGAGGAAGGAAGGAAGAAAAATTAAGAAAAAGAAAGAATGAATGAAAGAAAGAGGGAGGGAGGGAGGAAGAAAGGAAGGAAGGAAAAGAAAGAAAGAAAAAGAAAGTGGAAAGGAAGGAAGAAGAGAGGAAGGAAGAAAGCAAAAGGAAGGGAGGGAGGGAGGGAGGGAAATGAGGAAGGAAGGAAGAAAAATTAAGAAAAAGAAAGAATGAATGAAAGAAAGAGGGAGAGAGGGGGAAGGAAGGAAAAGAAAGAAAGAAAAAGAAAGTGGAAAGGAAGGAAGAAGAGGAAGAAAGAAAGAAAGCAAAAGAAAGAAAGGAAGGAAGGAAGGAAGGAAGAAAGGAAGGAAGGAAGGAAGGAAGGGAGGAAGGGAAAGGAGGAAGGAAGGAAGAAGAATTAAGAAAAAGAAAGAATGAATGAAAGAAAGAGGGAGGGAGGGAGGAAGGAAAGGGATGACACTTTCTGAGTAATCAAGGATGCATATGTAGTATGGCTGTCCATGTTCAAAGGTAAAATATAATTGAGAGCAAAGTTGCATACACAAACTCCTGTCAAGGATACCTTAAGCCATGGGCATCTTTTCCTAGAAATTGCACCTCACCTGTGGAAAGCCGTCTTGCAAGACCAGGAAAACAGATCCCTAAATTGATGGTGTTTCCAACTGGTATTACGGGAATGCTTAGATCTGTGCCGCAGATCAGATTTAGCATTTCACATCTGAATTATTGCATGGCACTAGTGAGTAACCTATCACCTGAGTGTTAGGGATGAGTGTAGTAAAAATGGAGAAAATGATAATTTTATATCAAATGCAGATTAAAGAGTAGCAGCTATGCTTGCTAAGGCAGCAGTCACCAACTGGTGATCTGTGGACCACTGGTGGTCTGCGAGAAAATTTGGGTGGTTCACAGAAAAATTATTTGCAATTTTTATATTAAATCGGGGGTCCCTAAACTATGGCCCCTGGGATGGGATACATTCAATGAATGCTTGTGTTGCTGCAGAGAGTCTCCCCCTTTGGGGTCCTTTTGTGCGGGTCAGAGGGGGGCATAAATTCCAACTTGTGGGCTGCTTCAACCTCATGGTGGGGGGCTTTGGGAGAAGGCTGGGGGAAAGTGCTGTTGGTAGCAAAGAGCTGGAGGAACTTCTTCCAATGGGACTGCATCAAGGCTTGGAACTGGCTGAACTTCTCAGCTTGATGAGCCTCCAGGCGCCGGTACCTGGCCTTGCACTCCCGCTGGTTTTCCTTCTGCTTGGAAAGCCTATGCTCATAGCCCTCAGTGAGGTGCTTCTACTGAGCCTCCTTCTTGATCAGATCCAATTTGAACTGAGCTGTTTTGCCAACTCTTTCTCATGGTGGCTGCTTAGCTCCAACAACTGCTTCCTGTTGGGGCCCTGAGGAGCCCAGGCGGGCAAGGAGGGGCCGGGAGGGGAAGAGCGAGTAGAGATCAGTGAGGTGCTCCTGGACGTGAATGACATCAAGTTGGCCACAGTCACATGACCACCAAACCACGCCCATCCAGCCAGTCATTAGGCATATCATATTATTTTTATTTATTTATTAACCACATTTATATGCCGTCCAATCCCGAAGGACTCTGGGCGGCTAGTGGTCCGCGGGATTTAAAATTATGAATTTAGTGGCCCCTGAGGTCCAAACGGTTGGGGACCCCTGTGCTAAGGCATCGCATGCATAACCTAGGGAGAATTCTAAGGAATTCTACGAGAACTTGAAGTCAACTCAAATTTTGCACCAGACAAAACCCTCTTACATCATACTACATAAAACAACATCAGGCTGCAAGGAAGAACTACTCATAGCAGGTAATTTATCTCTTCGGGAACCTTAGCTTACTTGACAGATCTTCCCATTGAGAAATCTAAGAGTTCCCTAAAACACAATTGGGAAACCACCGCTATATCCCCTGCACTTAACTTGGCTGTTATTTAAAGGAGAACCAAATATAATATTTCATTTAAACCCTTCCCCCTCCTGCTGAGCGGCAGAATTATGCCTCCAGTCTAGCATTTGAGGGAGAGTGGTGGGGGGGGGGGGGGGAGAAATGTAAAAACACACTGAGAAAGCTGAGAAAACCCCATGTAATATTTTGCTTGGCTTTTAGCCTGACGTTTGTAGTGAGAATGGGGGCTCCGTGGATGTGTTTCCCATTAACTTTTTTTTTCTTATTTTAAAAGCTAGTTAAACTTCATTCATCCAACATCCGAAAAGAGAGAACTCAACGGTTTTATCAGTTTGAGACTGAACATCATTCAATTTCTTGGCTCAATTTGCACCCGGATTACCATTTCAGGGAGTGTAGTCATAACAACCTGATGTCTAGGGGACGCCCACCCGAATTTTGAATTCCTAGAGGACCACACCAGAAGGAGAAGGCAGGCTGTTCCTCTCCACAAAACAGGGGTGTCAAACTTGATTTCACTGAGAACTGAATCAGTATTGTGTTTGACATGGGGGGGGGGCTGGGGTGAATGTGGCTGGGTGGGCGTGGCCAGCTTAACATCACTTGTCTCGGGGACACCTGTGGTGGCCCCGAGTGTTCTGCCATTGGAAATGGGCTCCTGAGCTCCGTTTTCGGCTGCGACGGCCTCCTGCAACCATCTGCCAGTGAAAATGGGGCTCAGGAGGGCACCTGCGCCGCTTGTGAGCTCAGTTTTCAGCTGCAACAGCCTCTTGAAACCCTTTGCAGCCCTCTTGAGCTCCGTTTTTGCTGGCAGAGGCACTGCGGGCTGATCTTTTGCTGTTTCCAGGGCGGCCCTGTGGGCCAGATCTAAAAGCCCTGTGGGTCGGATCTGGCCCACGGGCCTTGAGTTTGACACCCCTGCCATAGACAGAATAACAGAGTTGGAGGAGACCTTGGAGGTCTTATAGTCCAGTGGTCCCCAACCTTTTGGGTGCCAGGGACCAGTTCTGTGGAGAGATGCTTTCCTGAGGACCAGAGGGGTTGTGGCTTCATGTGCTGCCTTCATCCCGCACGTGCATAGATGGGGCTTTGCTTGTTTGTGCAGCCAGGTCTCTAGCATGCTGTATCGGCCAGTGTCGGTCAGCAGCCTGGCAGTTCTACCCCAACCCCCTGCTGAAGCAGGAGACCCTATGCTCCTGATGGTTAACCTATGGCACAGGTGCCAGAAGTGACACACAGAGCCCACTCTGTGGGCATGTGCACTATCACCAGTGTCCATGTGCGTGCCAGAGCATCAAAAAACCAAAGACCAGGTGGCCAGCACGCGCGTGCGCACCGGCCAGCTTGTCTTTGGGTTTCTGGTGCTATGCGCGTTCCAGTTTCGGCACTCGGTGCCGAAAAGGTCCACCATCACTGCCCTATACCATTCCAGACCAGTGGCGATCCACTATTTCCTTAAAAGCCTCCAGTGATGAAGCACCTACAACTTCTGAAGGCAAGCCGTTCCACTAAAACAATGCTATAGGGCCAAAATGGCAAACCTATGGTGGCACACGGAGCCATTTGTCAGGGCACGTGAGGCGTTACCCTGTCGGCTGAGTTCAGCCTTTTTTAAAGCCATTTTTTACCCTCCCCAGGATCCAGAGGCTTTATAGGAGACTGGGGGGGGGGGGTGAAAAGAGCCTCCCCACCCCCGGAGGACCTCCAGAGGCTTCAGGAGCTTCCCTGAAGCCTCCAGAGCACAAAAAAGCGGCCCTACGGGCAAACCGGAAGTTTGGGAACAGATTTCCGGTTTGCTCGTAGGGTCGGTTTAAGCCCTCCAGAGCCTTCAGGGACCTTCAGGAGGCAAACCTCGTAGGGTTATTTTTAGTCCTCCAGATGCTTCAAGGAAGCCTCCTGAAAGTCCTTGAAGCCTCCGGAGCACTTAAACTGACCCTACGAGCAAACTGGAAGTGACTTCATTTAAGCCTCCAGAGGGCCTCGGGCGGGGGGAGGCTGTTTTCGCCCTCCCCAGGCTCCTATAAAGCCTCTGGAGCCTGGGGAGGGTGAAAAAAGCATGGAAAAATGGGAGGGGGGAGCGCCTCTCATGCGCGCATGCACACGGGGGGTGTCATGTGTTGCATTATGGGTGCGGCACGCCCATGTACGACCCCCCCCTGCGCCCCCCCACTTATGGCACCCAAGCCAAAAAAGGTTTGCCATCTATAGGGCATTGCACACCAGAATAACTAGACCCAAGGACAGTTTTTTCCCCCCATTCCATCAGTCTACTAAACAATTAATTCCCACAACACTGTCAAACTAGTTAGTAAGACTGTATTAATATTGTTCTTCCCATCTTTCCTATTGCCTATTTCCTTTTCCACTTATGACTGTTGCTTGTATCTTTACGATTTATATTGTTTTATTTAGTTTCCTAGTATGATTTATGTTGATTGCTTATTTAGTATCCTATGCCTATCAGTAAGTGTTGTATCTTATGACTTATGATGAATGTATTTTTACGATGACTATGATCATGATGTATCACTCACAGCTTTTATGTACACTTACAGCTTATGCACCGAAAACGAAGTCCTTGTCTGTCCAATCATACTTGGCCAATAAAGAATTTTATTCTGTTCTGTTCTATTCTAATTGTTTTCACTGTCAAGAAGTTTTTCCTTATTTCTAGATTGGACCATTATGAGCTGGTCAACAGTGTATGTGTTACAAAAAGCATACCGTATTTTTCGGAGTATAAGACGTACCTTTTTCCCTCAAAAAAGAGGCTGAAAATCTGGGTGTGTCTTATACACCGAATACAGCATTTTTTTGCCTCCTGAAGCCCCGCTCTCTCACCAAAATGGCCATGCATACCCTTATGGAGGCTTTCATAGAGCTCCTGGGGGCTGGAGGGCGGATATGAGCAAAAAACCAGCCCATTTTTTTGCCCCCCCCCCCTCCCAGCAGCACTCTATAAGCCTCCATAAGGCTATGCATGTAATGTTTTTGACGAAAAATAGGCCAGTTTTGGATAGTTTTTTGCCCCCCACCGGAGCACTCTGCAAGCCCCCCCCCCAAGGCTATTCATGCCTCTTTTTAAAAAAAATGGGCCTGTTTTCAGGAGGTTTGCAGAGTGCAAAACCTTTTTTTCCCCTTTTTGGAAAGCTCTTTAACTGATTGATGAGAATTACATTGATCAAGTGCTGTGCCAGCAGAAACAAAGTCTTAGGTGCTAAATATGGATAAATATACCAGGAAACATCTACCTACTTATCTACTGTATTTCTCTCTCTCCCTTCCCTCCCTCTATCTACCCATGTACCTACCTACTCTCTCTCCCTACCTATCTACTGTATTTCTCTCTCTCTCTCTCTCTCTCTCTCTCCCTCTATCTACCTACCTATCTACTCTCTCTCCCTACCTATCTACTGTATTTCTCTATTTCTTTCTCTATCCCTCTACCTATCAACCTATCTATTCTCTCTCCCTACCTATCTACTCTATTTCTCTCTCTCTCTCTCTCTATTTATCGCCCTCTATCCCTCTACCTACCTACCTACCTACCCCCTCTCTCTCTCCCTACCTACTTACTGTATGTATGTATGTATGTATGTGTGTGTGTGTGTGTGTATGTATGTGTGTATATATATATATATATATTAGATTTTTACAACCCCTGGTAAGCCCCAATTATGGGAGGAAGCTAACTGCTTCCATCATCTGTCAATCGGCTCGTCACAAGAGTCCATCACAACAGAAACCCAATATTTTTTACTGTTGCCTTTGTTATATTTGTGTTGATAAATAAATAAAGGGAGACTAGTATAGATCTATTTCAAGCTATTTAGCTCTCATCAGCTAGCCATTCCATATCAATGCTGACAATTTTGGTAATTTCCTTACCGGTTGCACTTTGCAAATCGCAGTTGTGACCACAATTTCTTGGTCCTAGCCTTAAGAAGACTATTCCTATAATGGCAAACGTTGTTCTAAGCTAAGGTTGTATTGAGATCTATTATAATATTTCTTGAGAGACAGAATGAGTCTCGGGAGCGCATCTGTCAGGAGCAATAAATAAATATTTTCTGCCCGCTGAACAAATTGTAACCCTGTTCTATTTCTGCTCCTGCCATGAGGCAGATTTTATTTTATTTTATTTTTTGTAGGAAACTGTCACAGAATCCTTGCAGCCATCCAGTTCCCTTTCAAAAGCAGTTTCCCCATTCATTTCAGATATTTTCTTGAGGGTCAAACCTCCTTTTTCTCAAGGCCTCTGTAACCTTACAACAAATGCAGACTCGGGGGAAACGGGACAGCCATAGAGCCAAATCTAAGCCTTTATCTGAAGCTGGCTTCTTCGGCATTGGGTTACAAAAAAAAAAGGCTAAACATTTCTACCCCCAAAGGGAATTTACATAGTGAAAGATACATGAGAAATTAATTCAGATCAATTCACCAAAGGAATTCTTCCTTTGGCAGACAAGAGACTATGCAAAAACTGTGGGAATGCTGTCTATTGCATTCCAGATTCTGAAAAAACTATAGTTTCCAGACAGCATAATATGAAGTATGTAGCCAATTTTCTGATAGCTTTATGTCACCATGGTCACGACTGCACAGCGAGCTTATTCCCCTGGGAATTCTTATTCTTAAAAAAAGCGTTTTGGAATCTCAAGAGGGTGGAGAGATTTGGGGTGTGGGGTCTTTGGTGTTCTCTGCGCTCGGCTGTTTCTCGTAGGCGTTTCATTACCCAATTAGGTAACGTGGCACGACATAACCGCGAATGTCAAAACCGCGCCGACAAAACCGCGGCGCTAAAACCGTGATGTCAAAAGCGTGCCGACAACAGCGCACCGACAACAGCGCGCCGACAGAAGCGCGATTTAAGTTAAGGTTAGGTTTAGGGTTAGGTTTAGGGTTAGGGTTAGGTTAAGGGTTAGGTTTAGGGTTAGGTTTAGGGTTAGGTTTAGGGTTACGTTTAGGGTTAGGTTTAGGATTAGGTTTAGGGTTATTTTTAGGGTTATGTTACAGCGCGCTTCTGTCGGCGCGCTGTTGTCGGCGCGCTTCAGCGCTCATTCGTCTCCGCGGTTTTGACGGCGTGGTTTTGTCACTGCGCTTTAGTCACACGCGCTTTTATCATATGCGCATTTGTGGTGGAACCATTAGGTAACACGATCAATGCATCATGGGGTACAGAAAGCAGTTCAGACTTGTCTTGACAGTGGAGACAACAGGTATCTGAATGGTTATGTTAGTCTTTCAGACTTGTCAGCTCTTAGGAGGTGGACCAAGATTGGCTAGAAGAGAGAGAGAGAGAGAGAGGGAGGGAGGGAGGGAGGGAGGGAGAGAGGGAGAGAGAGAGGGAGAGAGGGAGGGAGGGAGAGAGGGAGGGAGAGAGGGAGAGAGGGAGAGAGGGAGGGAGGGAGAGAGTGAATGACTGACCTAAAGTGAAGAGTGAGAAGGGTCCATAAAAAGGCAAGATGCTCAATAATGAAACAGAAGGTCAGGCCTGCAGCCATCTTTTCTTTGGGATCTTTCTATTATTCTACTATGCATTAGATACACTTTCTATTATTCTACTATGCATTTTCTATTGTGGGAAAATTGGGGGGTAGGGGTGGGGTTGTAGGAGTGAGATGCAATGTAGCCAAAACAAAATTCTTTCTAGAAAGCCAAGGTCATCCTTTGTCGTTGCACCTCTTCACCTGACCGGAACTGGATGGGTGGAATTGCCAGCATGGCAGTGGAAGATTGGACCATGTGATGGACTTGTGGGTGTGGGGAAAAGATCTTGAACTTTCAACTGGGTGGGGAAAACCGGGAAGCTTTCAGATTCAGGTTTTCCCAGATGTGCCAACGTGGCTCTCTTAAAAAATTAGAACTTTGAGCAATACTTTGCCTTGGACTCTGATTTAGTCTTGGATGCTATTTGGAACCCTGACACAGAAAGCATAACATCATGGCACACAACCTGCAATTCATGTATTTTTAGATGAATTATATCAGGATGCAAAAATATGAGTGTAGAGCCTACCTTAATGTAGGTCATAATTTTGCATAATCTTTGCTTGTTGAAAAGATCCATTGGTGGAATCATAAAGTCATAGAACATAGAATCATGGTTCCACCACAAAACCGCGGTAGACTAAAGCGCGCTCGACAAAAGCGTGTACCTGACGTCATCACAGCGCGACAAAAACATCACGCTGTGAGCGGTAAACTTAAAATTAACGCGAAAACCTTACCCTAACCCCCCCAAACCTAACCCTAAACCTAACCCTAAACCTAACCCTAAACCTAACCCTTAACCTAACCCTAAACCTAACCCTAAACCTAACCCTTAACCTAACCCTAAACCTAACCCTAAACCTAACCCTTAACCTAACGCTAAACCTAACGCTAACCATTAACCTAACCCCAAACCTAACCCTAACGCTTAACGTAACCCTAAACCTAACCCTAACCCTTAACCTAACCCTAAACCTAACCCTAAACCTAACCCTTACCTTTACGTGAATCGGCTTGCTTTAAAATCGCTTTTTAAAATCTCAGCGGTCATATTTGTCGCGCTGCTGATGACGTCAGGTACGCGCTTTAATTGGGCGCGCTTTAGTGGACCGCGGTTTTGTCGTGCCACGAGAATCATAGGGCTGGAAGCAATCTCAGGGGTCTTCTTGTTCAATTCCCTATTCCAAGCCTAAGAGCTTATACCAGGGGTGAAATTCAGCAGGTTCTGATTTTGAGTAGTTCGGAGAACCGGCAAAGACCACCTCTGGCTGGCCCCAGAGTGGGGTGGAATGAGGATTTTGCAGTATCCTTCCCCTGGAGTGGGGCGGGAATGGAGATTTTGCAATATCCTTCCTCCAGAAGTGGGGTGGGAATGGGGATTTTGCAATATCCTTCCCCTGGAGTGGGGCGGGAATGGGGATTTTGCAGTATCCTTCCCCCAGAAGTGGGGTGGGAATGGGGATTTTGCAATATCCTTCCCCTGGAGTGGGGAGGGAATGGGGATTTTGCAGTATCCTTCCCCTGCAGTGGAGAGGGAATGGAGATTTTGCAATATCATTCCCCCAGGAGTGGGAGGGAATGGAGATTTTGCAATATCCTTCCTCTGGAGTGGGGAGAGAACGGGGATTTTGCAGTATCCTTCCCTTGCAGTGGAGAGGGAATGGAGATTTTGCAATATCATTCCCCCAGGAGTGGGAGGGAATGGAGATTTTGCAATATCCTTCCTCTGGAGTGGGGAGAGAATGGGGATTTTGCAGTATCCTTCCCATGGAGTGGGGAGATAATTGAGATTTTGCAATATCCTTCCCCTAGGAGTGGGGAGAGAAGGGAGATTTTGCAGTATCCTTCCACTGGAGTGGGGAAGGAATGGAGATTTTGCAGTATCCTTCCTTGTCACACCCACCAAGCCACACCCACAGAACCAGTAGTAAAAAAAATGAATTTCCTCCCCTACATTTCTGTGTGATTTTAAGGAGAGAAATCAGGTTTGTTATACCTTGCAGATTAAGGAGGTTATTATTCCCCTTCCAGGCACGCAGTGGCTCAGGGGCTAAGATGCTGAGCTTGTCAATCAGAAAGGTCGGCAGTTCAGCGGCTCGAATCCCTAGCACCGTGTAACGGAGTGAGCTCCCATTACTTGTCCCAGCTTCTGCCAACCTAGCAGTTCGAAAGCATGTAAAAATGCAAGTAGAAAAATAGGAACCACCTTTGGTGGGAAGGTAACAGCGTTCCTTGCGCCTTCAGCATTTAGTCATGCCGGCCACATGACTACGGAGACGTCTTCAGACAGTGCTGGCTCTTCGGCTTTGAAATGGAGATGAGCACTGCCCCCTAGAGTCGAGAATGACTATCACATATGTGTGAGGGGACCCTTTACGTTTACCTATTCCCCTTCCAGATTCTTGGAAGCAGAGATTCTATGTGTTTATGTGTCAAACATTATTGAGCCTGGGAATTAGATTTGATAGCTGGCCATTTTCCCCCTAGTACAAGGTTCTCTTTGTTTTCTGGAATCCAGATTTAGGGGTCCTTTTTCTCTTATCCAGCTGATAGGTAGGAAGTTCTGGGAACAGGCAGGAAAGACACTTGATCCATCCACTTCACCATATCTCAGATCAATTCTCACGGAGGAAGTTCTCATCAGAAACCGTTCCAGGAGATGGTATCTTTCCTGAAGGACTTGTCAACACAGCCTCAACCTTCAATCATGCCTTATTTATGTTCACTCTACACCCAACCAATTATATTATTTTCTTACTGGTGGTGCTTATCCCCAGGCAAGCAATAATGTTTATCATCAGCAAACAATGAATGTATGTGCAGTATCAAAATAAAATCTCTGGGTTGGATGTATTTGAAATGTTGTTTTAATCCAGAATTAAATATGGTATTAATTTATTGGTCCATAATCACCTTTCAGGGAAACTTATCCTCCGTGATCTGACATCAGGATGTCTAATATTTGTACTACTTCTAACTACATAGTAATTGGCTGTGACAGGTCCTGACAGTTTTGAGGATTATTATTCCTGTAGTATTCTGGATTTTTTTGTTTTCTGATTGGATCAGTTTGGGTTCTTGTTGTACACTGTCATGCATTCATATAGAATGAGGCCACATATAAATAAATGATCTTTTGAGAAATTTGGAAATGCATCCAATTGCGCCAGGGGGCGAAATGAAATACGTGGTTGCCATTTTTAGTGGCAGCTGTGTGCATGTTACATCTATTTGATTGTACAAATCTTGACGGTTCATAAAATCCACTCTATCTTGAACCTTCTCACGGGTTCACCAAACACCCCCCGGTTTCAAATTCTCTATTTCTTTGCTGCAAATCACGTTGCTCGTGTCACTTGCTCAGTGATGTTGTGATATCAGTACAGCAGCACCGGTGTGATTGCTACAGTTTGAGACTGACTGCATTTTGATATGCACTTTGAGAAATAAAATCAAATACAGTTTGTGCCCTTTGCTGCATGCTGATGAGACAGGTCACTTAAGAATAAATTGATCAGAATCAAGATCACGTGAAGTGTTGATACCACTTTATAAGGCCTTGGTAAGGCCACACTTGGAATCCTGCATCCAGTTTTGGTCGCCACGATGTAGAAAAGATGTGGAGACTCTAGAAAGAGTGCAGAGAAGAGCAACAAAGATGGTTGGGGGACTGGAGGCTAAAGCATATGAAGAACGGTTGCTGGAACTGGGTATGTCTAGTTTAGTTTGATGAAAAGAAGGACTAAGGGTGATATGATAGCAGTGTCCCAATATCTCAGGGGTTGCCACAAAGAAGAGGGAGTCAAGCTATTCTCCAAAGCACATGAGGGTCGAACAAGAAGCAATGGGTGGAAACTAATCAAAGAGAGAAGCAACTTAGAACTAAGGAGAAATTTACTGACAGTTAGCACAATTAATCAGTGGAACAACTTGCCTGCAGAAGTTGTGAATGCTCCAACACTGGACGTTTTTAAGTTTTTAAGAAGATGTTGGATAACCCTTTGTCTGAAGTGGTGTACTAAGCAGGGGGTTTGACTAGAAGACTTCTAAGGTCCCTTCCAACTCTGTTATTCTATTTCTTAATTCAAATATTAACTGATAAAGGAAATAAGTCTTGTCCTCTTCAGCAGAGCAGGTGGTTCCCATGGAACATCATCGAAAATTCCTGGTTGGGTGCAGTTTTGCTCTTCTGTAGGCACATGTGATTTGATTGAACCTGTTGATTTGCATCTTTCTTCCAATTTCAAGACCACCCACTTATTAGTTGACCCTGAAGAGCTTTTGGAAATAATAAATAAATAAAATTTAATCTGGTATAATGGGATGCATGGAAGACCTTGGGGGATGAGGAAAAGAGATGCTAGCTAGGAAACAATCTGAAAAGGGAAAGGGGAGCCCTCAGGGCTTTATGGTCAGAGGAAGAAACTAGATTGGTGTCAGATCTCCTGGGTAAACCAGACAGAAAACACAACTAGATGAGCTAACTCTAATTTATTTTTACCTTAACAGAACCCGGCAAGTCTGAAAGTATAAACTTTTCACTGCCAGTTTTAATCATCTGATTTCATTAGGGCAGACCTGGGCATTTTATAGCCCACAGTTCACATCAGTGGTGGGTTTCAAAAATTGTTCGAACCTACTCTGTGGGTGTGGCCTCCTTTGTGGGAGCGGCTTGCCGCCCATGTGACCGGATGGGAGTGGCTTGCCGCCCATGTGACCGGATGGGAGTGGCTTGCCACCCATGTGACCGGATATGAAGATGCCGACGACACTTGTCAGAACCACCTTAAATTACCTCACACGCAGCACTGGCCTGCATAAGAATATGATGTAAACTTGTTTTTTAAAAGGCAATTTTGGTTTGCGTTAAAAACAACTTCAACACACGCAATGTGCTGATTGCACCACAAATGCAGTAGTCATCCTTACCTTTCACAGAGGCACTGAGTTTTATAAATATGAGCATGATAGTGTAGAATAATCATTTCCAAGGACCAGTGGTGGGTTTCAAAATTTTTTGGAACCTCTTCTGTAGGTGTGGCCTGCTTTCCGGGTCCACTGGTGGAACCTCTTCTAACCGGTTCGGTAGATTTGACGAACCGGTTCTACTGAATAGGTGCGAACTGGTAGGAACCCACCTCTGGTTCACATCCAACCTACAGGTGGTCCTGTTTTGACCCACGGCGTTGATGTGGCATTGGGGGAGAGGGTGGGGCAGCATCTGGAAAGGGCAGGGTGCTAGTGCAATGGTGGCAAGAGGGGTGAGACAGTGGCCACAGCAGACCCTTCATAATGGTCCCAGTATCTCACGTGGCCTCTTGGGAAAATTAATTGCCCATCCCTGCATTAGGACGAGTCCTTCCTGTTGTGGCCCAGCAGTGGCCAGCGGAGCTGGCAGCAGAATCAGACAGTGAGGAGGTTGGGGAGGAGCATGGGCCAGTCCTGGAGGCTGGGGAAGACTTGGACGAGGGCTCTGCATCGGAGGCAGAGACGGGGCCGAGGCCGTCTGGCAGTGATCAGGTGCCTATGAAGCTAGACAGCAGTGAGGTAGAGGAACAGCTGGAGCCTGTTCCCAGTGTGCGCATGCGCAGAGCTAGCAGAAGAAAAGAACAGCTCAGAAATCAGGGTTGACTTGAGAGTAAAGCTACAGGTGGATGGTGAATGGCCCCTCCCATAGGAAACAAAAGAAGAGTGAAAGGGGAGTGGGCTTTTGCAAGGAACAATTCGTCAATTCGTTCATTCATTCATTAGATTCATTTTAGGAGTGTGAAAATCTGTCCGTGAATCTCAGAAACTCTGTGCCCAGTCTTTCCTTGCACAGCACCTCATTTGGAAAATATTTACATGGCAGCTTTCCAAGATAGATTAGGTCTGTAGTCATAATTACTCCTTTGAAAGACTGTTTGCCAGGCCTTTGCTGAATGTGAATGAGAGGAATTCACATTTGTTTTCGTTTAATAAAAGGGGTTTGTCGGGACCAGGACTCTGCTTCATGCTTTTTGGGGAAGCCCAAGTCAGAACACTTCCTAAGTTTCGTCCTCCGGCTATTAAGCCACTTGGGGGAATCTTCCCTCTTTTGTCTGATTGCTTCCTAGGCAGCATCTCTTTTCCTCATTCTCCCAAGGTCCCTCACACATTCCATTATACCTGGCCAGTTCAATATAAAATTTCAACAAAAACAAACTGTATTGGAGACAACTAATACTGAAGCACACTCTGCAGGACCCTGGCCCAGGGCCTGGGGAAAACAAACAAACAGAGCAGGTTGTCAAGGCCCTATGAAAAGCTAACAGGGCCAAGGACATGCTGTTGCATAGAGCAGGTGTTGTGGCCCAGCAGGAGCCGTTGCCACCAGACTCCGACAGCGTGGGGCCCTATGAGTCAGCTCTGGAGGATGTGGAGGACCCTGGACAGGGTTCCAATTCCGAGCAAGGTGCAGAAAGGCTGGTTGGCCACCAGGAGGCACCTGAGCCTTGGACCAGTGGGGAGGAGACAAGGGAGTGCGATCCAGACGTCATGCATTGGAACAGTGGGGAGGAGCCAAGGGAGTTGTTCCTGGATGCCCAGCACCGAAGAGCTAATAGGTGTAAGGAACAGTTGCGCAGTTACAGGAGATAATTGCCCTCAGCTGGTGGTAATTAAGCTCCTCTCAAGACTATAAAAGGAATGATTGTGCACACGCCCTTTTGCAGGAGTCAACGTATTCACCTGAGCTGGAGAACTCTTGGGGCTAGCTTGGCAGGCTGGATTGCTGCCAAGGTTAGTCTGTGCTGGATTGCTGCCAAGGCCTGGACTGTGCTGGATTGCTGCCAAGGGCCTGTCTGTGTATCAATAAATCCTGGAAGTATCTTTGTCTCGGCGTGCTTTGGTGTAGGACGAGGGGGGGAGGTCAGAACAAGCAGGTATGCCAACCACAGAAGAAGGATGCTATGGACCCTGGGGTACTCTAGCTGGGGGGGTCCAGGAAAAGGATCTTCTCCGCCATTGAGTCTGTGCCTTGGAACATCTTGCCCCCCAAGTGAGGTCCACTCCAAAACTCCTGACCATCCACAGGAGCCTAAAGTCCTGGTTTGCTCAGTTGGCTTGGGGGTCCAAAGTAGGGGCTTCTTGTTGTGAGTGGTTGATAGTTTTATATCAGATTCCACCACCCCCCTGCTTATCCCAACTCCCTACTTCCCCATCTTTTAGCTATTGTACTTTGTATTTTTATCTCCAGAGCTAGGGTGGTATTTCACTAACAGTGGTGGCTCTTCCGTCCCAAGGATCGGGCCACAGATTTCCACTGCTCTCCTCTCCTCTGCCTTCTGCACATCTGCCCACCAGGAACTGGACCCAGTTGTTCCTCCTCTTCCTCATCAGCCACCTCCAGACCGGGGGAGGGGGCTGTTGACTCTCCATCTGAGGGCTGATGGAGGGCCCAGGCTCCACCTCTGTCTCTCTAACAGCTACATTTCCTCTTCCCCCTCAGAGCTCTCATGTTGCCTTGATGCTGACCCTCACTCCCATGCCTCTTCATCTGATTCAGCTGTTGGGTGGGCCGGCAGCCAACAGGCCACAACAGTAGGGTTTTATTTACATAGTTTTATTTTTTAATATTGAAAGCCACCCAGAGTTACCTTGTGGTAAGAGGAGCAGCCAATAAACTGATAAACAGAGAAGACATCTACCATGCTCCAGGTGATGGCATTTTTATTTATCATACCATTCCCAGGTCTGTGCCATAGTGAGTTGTTCTGACCCCCCTCCATCCAGTAATTAATGCCGACACAGGCTTACTGATAGCCACTCTTTATTCACAGCAATTACTCACAGGCAAGACATTGGCAGCAACCCAGACTCCCACAGACAAGAGATACAATACAAACAAGAGCTTCTTCAGCTAGTTTGAATGGTTGTGTCCTGCAAAAAGGCTCCTCCCAAAGTCTCTTCTTATATACTCTCTTGGGAGGAGCCAAGCCACAACCACCTGGGCTTGATTATCTCCTATGCGTCTGTCTCCGTAATTGCTGCCTCTGTTTCTCCGCCCTTCACTGCCTGGCGTCAGGGACAAACTCTCTTTGATCTTCACCACTGCTCCATGCCTCAGGCGCCTCCTGGTGGCCAACCAGCCTCTCTGGTCCCTGCTTGGAGTCTGAACCCTGCCCAGGGTCCTCCACATCTTCCAGAGCCGACTCATAGGGTCCCTTGCTATTGGCAGCTCCAACGGCTCCTGCTGGGCCACAACAGTGAGTGTTATAGGTCAGGGGTCCCCAACCCCCAGTCCGCAGACTGGTACCAGGTCTCAGCCCGTTGAGATGTGGTCCACTCAAGTGTCAGGTGAGCATGTGAACCTTTATTTGTGCCTGTGTGGGATCCGGGTGGCATGCACGAAACTATCCCCACCTGCTGCCACCATCGCTGCAGCTGCCACCAATCCATAGACCCGGGAAAGTTGGGGACTGCTGCTATCAGTGACTACCAAAGCGTGGAATTGTTCATGAGCACTCACTGATCACCAGTGTAGCTTTCATAGCAGTAGCGTCCATGCCATACCATGATATAACCCTTAACCAGTGGCGGGATTCAGACGGTTCGGACCAGTTCGGCTCCGACAATCAGCTGAGAGCAAACCAGTTCGCTCTAACGATCAGGTGGGCCCGTCCTCCTGCCCCTGTGTGATACTGACCTATATTCCCTTTGTTTGAAGCCCAGCTGATAGGCCTGGCAGACTGGATTGCCATGCCTCAGCTGTTTTACTCACCGGGGGCTGCAGTAGAAGGTTAAGTTTTTGAGCTGTTTTTAAATTCACTATGTCCCAGTGGAGTGCGTATTTGGTGCATGCATGCGCGCACATACAACGGGAGCATGAAGTGCATACTTACCAGTTGTTATACCGCTTTCCACTGCCCTTAAATATTCACCCTGCTTCATTCTACCGGATCTTCCAAGCAGTTTTCAAAGGCTACCCCTCTATAGAAATCCAGGCAACATATAAGGCTTTCCTGGGATTCTTGCCTTATGACTGACTGGGTGGAAGTAGTTTGACCTAGTGTATCACTGGATCTGTTTTAGTTTAAATTTAACTCCCTGTGGTTAAAGGATGGGATTAATCGACCCAATTAAGCATGTTGTGGGAACAGGAACACGAAGTCTCTTGCTGCTAAATTTTTTACTGGTGGGTGTTTTTTTTTAAAAGGGCCCTTTGACAGGCAATTATCCAGAGTTGCTTCACGGATTTTTTATTGGCGAGGGTAGAATTTAATCCAGGCAATGCGGTCCATCAATCTATAATCTTCCCTTGTTTTCCTTTCTTGCTTCCGTTCCTATTCTGAAACCAGCACCACGATTGTAAAAAGAACTGCAGAATACCTTAATGTCTGTGTGCATGCAATGTACTTTAACAGATCAATGCTAGATCAACGCTAGTGGCTTCATTTGCACAACATGATTGTTGGTTAATTAATTTACATTTAGGCAAGAAAAACAAAATGCACAAGTACAGTATAGGTGGTACCTTGCCAGTGGTGGGATTCAAACAGCTCGCACCTACTCGAGAGAACCGGTTGTTAATTTTTAAGCAATTCGGAGAACCAGTTGTTGGACGAAATCTCCCTTTGTTTTTTCCCACTTTACGGGGCTAATCCTGTAAGGAAGGCAGGAAGGAAACATTCTGGTGTTGTTTCTAGCCTCATCTTTATTGCCCTGCTTACAGAAACTGCCTCTCCAGTTAACCCTTATTACATTGTAACAGCTAAGGAGAAGCACCCATCGACATGAGTGACATTGAGTTGGTCATGCCCATCGAGTCACATGACCACCAAGCCCCACCTACCCAGCTGGTCATTAGGGCAGAGAACCAGTTGTTAAATTATTTGAATCCCACCACTGTACCTTGCTCAACAGTAGTAACTGTGAAAGGGATCTTGGAGTCCTAGTGGACAACCATTTAGATATGAGCCAGCAGTGTGCAGCAGCTGCCAAAAAAGCCAACACAGTTCTAGGCTGCATAAACAGAGGGATAAAATCAAGATCATGTGAAGGGTTAATACCACTTTATAATCAGGGGTGGGTTCCGACAGTCGCTACTGAAGGTTCGCTCATGGGCATGCCATGTGCAATAAAAATTGTTCTGCACATGCACAGAAGCAAAAAACAAGATGCTGGTGCCTACGGCATCGCCGGGATAACTGGTTCGGGGGCGTGGCCGGCCTGGGTTACTGCCAGTTCCAGCGACCCAGGCCGTCAAACCACTACTGGTTCAGTCAAACTGGTCCAAATCATCCACTGATTATAATGCCTTGGTAAGGCCACACTTCACTTTTGGTCAACACAATGTAGAAAAGATGTGGAGACTCTAGAAAGAGAGCAGAGAAGAGCAACAAAGATGATTAGGGACTGGAGACTAAAAACATATGAAGAACGTTGCAGGAACTGGGTATGTCTAGTTTAATGAAAAGAAGGACTAGGGGAGACATGATAGCCGTGTTCCAATATCTCAGGGTTGCCACAAAGAAGAGGGAGTCAAACTATTCTCCAAGGCACTGAGGGTAGAACAAGAAGCAATGGGTGGAAACTAATCAAAGAGAGAAGCAACTTAGAACTGAAGAGAAATTTACTGACAGTTAGAACAATTAATCAGTGGAACAACTTGCCTCCAGAAGTTGTGAA
Source organism: Thamnophis elegans (assembly GCF_009769535.1). Lineage (NCBI taxonomy): Eukaryota > Metazoa > Chordata > Lepidosauria > Squamata > Natricidae > Thamnophis > Thamnophis elegans. The sequence continues at coordinate 66,318,104 of NC_045548.1, forward strand.
TGCTCCAACACTGGAAGTTTTTAAGAAGATGTTGGATAACCATTTGTCCGAAGTGGTGTAGGCTTTCCTGCCTAAGCAAGGGGTTGGACTAGAAGACCTCCAAGGTCCCTTCCATCTCTGTTATTCTATTCTAATTTTCACCTTGCTTAGAGGTAGCGGGAGGTCACTTAATATATTCTGTGATCACAGGCCATTTGATAATTTATGCATAATCCAGAAAATTGGTTGTTTCTATAACCAGGTTAAAAGTACTTAGAGAACACGGCCAATGAGAAGTATCCACCCCAGATTTAATTAAACTACGGGTTACTCAGCCCAGTTTCTCCATTCACAGTATACTCGAAACCATTAACTAAATACACAGAATGGATTTGTGCAACTGGCTAAGTTAAAATGCAATTGATTAGCATAACATATGAATAAAGGAATTGATCATAATGGTCAGAGAGGAGGGGAGAGGAGGGGAGAGGGGAAGGGAAGGGAGCTCGGAAGGATGGAAGGCTGAGTCAACCTTGAGCTGATCAGAATCGAACTGCTAGCAGTAGGCAGAGTTTGCTTGCAATATTTCATTCTAACCACCGAGCCACGGTATATTGCGGGTATGGATATAAATGTCATCCATGACAAGGGGGCTGCTGCAATTCGCACCCATTGTAGCGTTGGAAGAAATGTCCATCTGGGTTCAGTTCCAAGTGGGGAAAAAGACATTGGATTCATGGAAGTTGCTTGGAAAGAAGGTTTATTGATGGTGGACAGGACCACATGGTTTGAGGTCCTGAGGAGGGGGGGGGAGGAAGAGATGCTGAGAGTGTCCTGGTTTTATGCCCTCTCTGGGCTTTTGAATTTGAGCTTGCATTCTGATTGGTTATCAGACTCCGATGGGGCCATGCAGGGGCCATTCTGTAGGCTATCCTGAGTCCCAAGCTTGGTTGAGCCTTTGCTGGGTGATGATATAATGAAAGGGCTTTGGGATTTCTATTATGGCTCTGCCTGAAAGAGGGAGATCTTTGTTATGTAAAATAGACTGGCTCAGGCCTTAATGAGCCTGAACCACCACCCCCCAACCAGACAAAGTGGGGGGCTGTTTCTGCCTCCCTTTTAGGGGAAAATATTCTGTCCTTTTAATATTTCCTAAAATATTTCATTTTTCTAGGAGAGGGGTGGGTGCTAACTTCCTACAGTAGCTTGAAAGTAGTCTTCCATGTAAAATGCATCACAGTAATCTACATCACAGGTGAGAAGGGAGAAATGCTGTGCTGGCTGGGGAATTCTGGGAAGTCTCCTAGTTTAAAGCATCTAGTTTAAAACACTGGTGTATAGGAGGACACCCAAGCTGTGACCTATTCCTTTAGTAAGAGCGCTACTCCATCCAGGGGCAATAAATTTCCAGGACTTTTATGGACAAAGCGCAGCTCCAACTCTTATTATTACCCATAAATCTGAAAAAGACATGGAGAAGAAGGTGATGTCCTCAGAATAATGGCTATCTGATCTCAGGCTGCTGATTAAGCTATCAGCCCCTATAACAAGGGCACTAATAGATTGGGCTGATAAAACGGTAATGAAGTTTTACATCATCTCAACAATGCTAGGCAATGCAAGATGTTGTAAATCACAAGCAGGAAAACAACCAAACGGATAACCCTTAAAGATACTTTTTTGCAGCTTCCAAAAAAAAGTGGGGGGGGGGGTTGGAGATTTCATTTTATAAATGCCTATAGTGCCATCTAGTGGTGGAAGGGAAAAGAACAGTGTATGATTTTACAATTCCAACAACCCCATCAGGTCTACCAAAAGCTATTTAAAAACAAACCTCCCTGTTGCAGATTAGCAATTTGCAAGCCAGGTTGAGAAATGCTGTGTGGTCTACAGCGGTCCTCGACTTGCGACCATTCATTTAACAACCATTCGAAGTCACAATGGCCCTGGAATAAGTGATTTTGCATCACTTAGTCCTCACATGATAGACTGCGACAGCTTCCCCAGGGTTACATGATCCAAATTCAGCTCTTGGCAACCGGCAGGACACTTACAATGGTTGCAGCATCCTATGATCATCTCCTCACCACTTGCAACTTTCCCAGCTGGCCTCCGAGGACCTAAGTCAGTGATGGCAAACCTTTTTTGCCTTCAGTGCAAAAGCACATGCATGCATGCTATTGTGCGTGCCTGCATACCCACCCCCATAATTTAATGCCCACCACGCTGTGCCCCCTGCGTATGCGTGCATCACACACACACACACACACACACCACACACACACACACACACTACCCTGAGCATGCACATGGCTTTCTTGGAGCCTGGGGAGGGCAAAAACAGCTTCCTCCGTCCCCCCCCCCCTGAGGCCCTCTGGAGGCTGGAAATGGCCCATTTTTCAACTTCCGGTGGGCCCAGTAGGTCCATTTTCACCCTCCCCAGGCTCCCCAGGCTTTCTAGGAGCCTGGGGAGGGCGAAAAACAGCCCAACACGCAAACCGGAAGTTCAGGAACGAACTTCTGGATTGTCCTTTGGGCCGTTTTTTCTCCCTCCAGAGGCTTCAGGAGCCTTCCTGAAGGGCAAAAAACATCCAAAATCAAGGCTGAAAATCAGTTGGCCACCTGTAGCACGCATGCCATAGGTTCGTCATCACGGAGCTACGTCAATGTGTGGAAGCCAGATTTATTACTAAATAGGTGTTCCAATATCTAAGGGGTTTCCACAAAGAAGAGGGGGGCCCAACCTATTCTCCAAAACCCCCAAAGGTTAGACAAGAAACAATGGATGGAAACTAATCATGGAGAGAAGCAACTTAGAACTAAGTGGAAACAATTCCTGACAGTGAGAACAATTAATCAGTGGGATGGCTTACCTTCTGAAGTTGTGGGGGCTCCCTCACGGGAGGTTTTTAAAACGAGATTGGACCATCACTTGCCTGCAACAGTATAAGGCAGGGGTGTTAGGAATATAATCTAATGGCTGGGTTGGCAATATATAAATCTTGCAATAATGCTATACCTGTTTCTTTAAATCATACTGTAAAATGTGATTGGTTGCTGTTTTCCTCAATCGGCCATAAGAGGGAGCCAGAATGACTGTTAGCTCTCTGTTTGTTAGATGCTGATCTGATCTGATCTGAGTGTTTGGAAGCTGTGCCGTAGAGAGATCAGCGTGAGCCAGTGACGTGCGGTGAGGTTTATGCCTGGTGAGGCTCAGCTGGGCATCCTTTTGCGAAGCAGCTCAGTGGGGCAGTGATCGACCTCAGCGGCGGGGGGGGGATTTGCATCGCGGGAGCCGCCAAACGCCCAGGTCTGCAGCAAAGGCGCTTGGCGGCTCCCGTGATGCAATGTGCCCCGCCACCCCCGATGCCGCCACCCGCCCGCTGCCCCGGCCTGTGGCCGCTGCTTTCTCCAGGCTCCGCCTCTGGAAGTCCCGGATCGCCTCTGGGGGAAGGCTGAGTGAGAAGCGGAGCAAAGCTTCTCCGCGGCCTCCCGGCGCTGCGCAGAGGCTCTTGCAGGAGCGTGTTCCAGCGGCCGGCGGCCCGGAGCGGCCCCGGGCTGCAAGACAAGGCAGCGCTTAAAGCAGCCGCTGCCGCCGCCACACCCCTCCTTCACCCTGGCGGGGCGTCCTGCCACCTTGGGGCCGCTTTGCCGCGCGGCAGCTGCTTCTGCAAGGAGGCGCTGGGCCAGGAACTGGAGAAGCCGGCAGATCGATCGGAAGCCATGCCGCAGGCCTCCTTGGAAAGGGCAATTGGAATCTAACATTTCCCCGCAAAAAAATGAATTGTTGGTTCTTCCCACAATTCAATTAAAGAATCCTGTTATATAACGGAATACCATCAGTTTCCGAAGCTGACCTCAGAGGCTCGTGGGAAAGCCAAAACACAACCAGGAAACAGAAACCTGCCCTGAACCTTGAAAATGTGAAGCTATCTAAATAAATATCATTTTACATACAGCACAATCTACTCAGAGGTATGACTGACCAAGTCCAATCAGCCTTCTTTCTAATAGGTATGAAATTACAGCTTTAATTTAAATGCCTACATTTAAAAAAAACACCCACACATTCTTATAATCAATTATAATTTCATTTATTTAAAAACAAGCATATATTTCATTTATTTAAAATAAATAAATATTTAATAAATAAATAAATGTTTAATAAATAAATAAATTTAATAAATAAAATAATAAATATATGAATAAATAAATATTTAATGAATAAATAAATATTTAATGAATAAATAAATATTTAATGAATAAAAAAATATTTAAAAAAATAAATATTAATAAATAAAATAAATAAATATTTAATTTATTTAAAAACAAAATATGTGTGCAGCGGCAGCCAAAAAAGCCAATGCATTTCTAAATTGCATTAACAGAGAGATACAATCAAGATCAAGTGAGGTACTAATACCACTCTATAAAGCCCTAGTAAGGCCACACCTAGAGCACTGCATCCAGTTTTGGTCATCACACTATAAAAAAGATGTTGAGACTCTAGAAAAAGTGCAGAGAAGAGCAACCAGGATGATTAGGGGACTGAAGACATATGAAGAACGGTTACAGGAACTGGGCATGGATAGTCTAGTGAAGAGAAGGACCAGGGGAGACAGGGTAGCAGTCGTCCTATTATTTGAGGGGCTGCCACAGAGAGGAGGGGGTCAAGCTATTTTTCAAAGCACCTGAAGGCCAACAAGGAATAATGGAGGAAACTGACCAAGGAGAGATTCAACCTAGAAAAAAGGAGGAACTTTCTGACAGTGAGAACAATCTTGCCTTCGGAAGTTGTGGGAGCTTCATCACTAGAAGCTTTCAGGAAGAGACTAGACTGCCATCTGTCAGAAATGGTGTAGGGTCTCCTGCTAGAGTGAGGGGGGTTGGACTAGATGACCTATAAGGTCCCTTCCAACTCTGTTAATCTGTTAGAAATATGGTGATGATTTTGCTAAGGAACTTCCTACTTCTGGCCTTGGACCGAGGAGTACATTAAGAAATGAATCAAGTTCTTCTTAACAATTCTGACTTTGTTTTGCTATAAAATACAATGCACAAAGAAAAGCACTGGTAAGTGATACTAGCACGAAACCCAAATCTTGCTTCCTCTTCTTCTTTCTTCTTTTTTCCTTTTCTTGGTTGAATGTAATAGCCAGCATTTGGGGTGACCAGTAAACTGACGACGCGTGTAAAGTTAGAGAGAAACACTATTTGAAAATAGCAATGTGGATTTCAACAATGGAAGCATTAACACATCCAAATGGAAGATATTAAGATGGAAATATTATTAGGTTATAAAGATATTCTATCAGAAAAGGGACAACTAAAACAGAAACAGCACCTTTTGAACCTAAAGCTTTATTTAAGGCAATAAGTTTTGGTGAGCTTGCAGATCACTTGCTCAGAGTGGCTCGACCTGATGGGAGATTTAAATAGAGCGAGGCAGGGGGCGAGGGGAGGGGAAGACAGGATAGTGACACAGAGGGGTCCTTGGAAGGCTGATTACAAGCATCTCACAACTGTACGAAGAGCCTTTTGTATGGAGATCTTGATGCTCTCTGAGGTTGTTTCCTCGCAAACAATGCACTACTGAACTGTAGTTAACATCTGAGGATGTTCAAGTGAGCTACAGGTATTATTTCCTATGAGACCTCAATGTGCTTGTTAAATCCTTCTGAGATTTTAACCTCTTTATGTCTGTAGTCCTCGATCTGCAGCCATTCTTTCAGCAATCATTTGAAGTTACTAAATGGAATAATCATAAGCAGAGGACTAGCTGTTTAAAAAAACAACCGCCAATAGACTCTTAAGATTACTAAACTGTATGTTGTGATGAAATATGAAACCAGCCATGGCACTTAGTGGTTTACAGAGCCAGCATATTTCCCCCAAACAATCTGGGTCCTCATTTTACCCACCTCGGAAGGATGGAAGGCTGAGTCAACCTTGAGCCTGGTGGGATTTGAAATGCCAAATTGCAGTCAGCCAGCAGTCAGCAGAAGTAGCCGGTTCACCGACTAAACTGCGCCCGACTAAACCGCGTCGCTGACGTCATCAACAGGGCGACAACAGCGCAGAGACAGAAGCACGCTGTAAACACTAAACCTAAAATTAACCCCTAAACCTAAACCTAACCTCCCTAAACCTAACCCTAAACCTAACCCTAAACCTAACCCTAAACCTAACCCTTAACCTAATCCTAACCTTTAACCTAACCCTAAACCTAACCCTAACCCTTAACTTAACCCTAACCCTAAACCTAATCCTAATCCTAACCCTAACCCTAACCCTAACCCTTAACCTAACCCTAAACCTAAACCTAACCCTAACCCTAAACCTAACTCTTACCTTAAGTTGAATCGGCTTGCTCTCAAAGCGCTATTTAAAGCGCCCTTCTTTCTCCGCGCTGGCTGTTGTCGCCCTGTTGATGATGTCAGCGACGCGGTTTAGTCGAGCGCGGTTTAGTCGAGTGCGGTTTTGACGGGTCACAGAAGTAGCCTGCAGTTCTGCACTCTAACCACTGCGTCACCAAGGCTCAACCAAACACATGTAGAACAAAGTGAATTTAGTACTGTAAGAAAGTACTGTAGTATTGCAGTATGGGTAGTTCTTGACATGAGCACAATTAAGCCCAAAATGTATGTTGCTAAGTGAAATGTACGTGAATTTTGGCCCATTTTACGACTTTTCTTGCCACAGTTGTTAAGTGAATCCCTGTGGTTGTTAAATTAGTAACCGGGTTGTTAAGTGAACCTGGTTTCCCCATTGACTTTGCTTCTCAGAAGGTGATCACGTGAACCGAGGACACTGCGATGGTCCTAAGTGTGAAACAGTTGCCTGGCATCTGAATTTTGATCGCATGATTACAGGGATGCTGCAAAGGTCGTAACTGTGAAAAACAGCCACGAGTCCATTTTTTCAGTGCCATTGTAACTTGGCACGGTCGCTAAATGAACTGTTGTACGTCGAGGACCACCTATACCAGCCGTCACCAACAGGGGGTCCACGAGAAAATTTTGGTGGTCCGCAGAAAAATTATTAGCATTGTTTATATTGCGCTAAATCAGGGGTCCTCAAACTAGGGGGGGCTGGATACATACAATGAACATTTGAGTTGCTGCAGAGTGTCCCCCCTTTTGGGTCTTTTTGTGCGGGTTGGGGGGGGCAGAAATTCCAACTTGGGGTCTGCTTCAGCCTCCTGGTGGGGCTTTAGATGAAGGCTGGAGGGAAGTGCTGCTGGTGGCAAAGAGCCGAAGGACCTTGTTCCAGTGGGACTGCATCATGGCCTGGAACTGGCTGACCATCTCAGCCCAGTGAGCCTCCAGACACCAATAACTGGCCTTGCACTCCCGCAGGCCTTCCCTCTGCTTGGACAGCCTATGCTTGTAGTCCTCAGTGAGGTTCTTCTGCTGAGCCTCCTTCTTGGTCAGATCCAATTTGAACTGAGCTGTTTTGCCAACTCATTCTCATGGTGGCTGCTTAGCTCCAGCAACTGCTTCCTGTTGGGGTCCTAAGTTGCCTGGGTGGACAGGTGAGGAACGGCTGGGAGGGGCGAGTAGAGGCTGGCGAGGTGCCCCTCGACATGAGTGACATCAAGTTGGCCACACACATCCAGTCACATGCCCACCCAGCCACGCCCACCCAGCCAGTCATTAGGCATATCATATTAGTTGTCCGCGGGATTTAAAATTATGAATTTAGTGGTCCCTGAGGTCCGAAATGTTGGTGACCCCTGACCTATGCTACAAGGCATGGTATAGTACAGGAAAATGCTCTGCCATCAAGTTAGGATGCATTAACAGGTGTTTTCAGCCATGTTTGAGAACTGCTGAGTGATAATAAACTAAGATTAACAAGATCCACTTATTAAGATTCTTGGGAATTTGGGTTGGTCTCAGACATCCATTTCTTAGCTTCTTCATTTATCCTTTATTTTCATTATGAGTTTAAACTCATAATGGTTGTGTTGGAGGGGGGAAACCCTCCCCAGAAGAATGAAATATTTTGGGAAATATTTAAAAAGTCAGGATAAAATATTTCTCCTAAAGGAGAAACAGGACAAAATATAAAGGAGGCAGAAAACAGCATCAGTCTCCCTGCCCCAAGCAGAAACTGAGGAGGCCAGCTTTTAGAAATGCAGATTGGTAATCAATTCAGAAAGACTGGGCCAGACAGAAACTCCAGATAAGCAATTAGATTGACAAGATTAACTCAGACAAACACCTAGGATTTGCATTTCCCCTTCTGCGTATAGGGCCAGCCATGACTCCAAAGGAATTTGTTAACATCCATTAGAATATTAAAGGACGTGTTCTTGCACAGGAACAGGAATTTTCAAATACAAAGGCTAAAGAAGGTATAAAACCCACCCATTCTCAACTCCATTTTGTCAACTGCCCAGAATTACATGTGGTTGATGGTTCTGCTTCATCCATAAAAAGACCCTTTTTTTCCAATTGGACTTTATCTCCAGTGTCTTTCTCCCCGCTTGGAACTGGACCTGGATATTTCTTCCAACATAAGGATTTCCAGAGAAGGGGCTGTTGATCCATTTACTGATATTCTGTTTTGACTGAAGCCTTGACTGAAGTGCAGTGACTGAGGAACAATCAAAAGAAGTACCAGATTTCATTGCATACTTACCATGAGGACAAACACAAGTAAGGCAGTGAAGTGAAGGTTTATAGCGTTAAAAATTTCTCTTCAAAGATTGTTTTCCCCCCTTAGCTATTTCTACAGTATTATTTTGTTGTAGAGCAGACAAAGTATGTCCCTTTGGGTAGTCATTTCAGAGATAGTTCCTTACCTAAACAGAGCAACAGAATGACTATCAGCAGGCAAAAATCAGACTGTTGACTTCCTGATGGCTTCCCCATTGAGCTTCCTCGAAGCGGACAGTGGACAGAAATCTTTCTTCTTCCCACCCTTCCACCTTCCCTCTAGAACCATGATGGTGAACCTATCACAACTGTGCTCAAAGTGGCACACAGAGCCATTTCTCCCGGCATGCGTGGTGTCGTTTGTTCCTCTTCCAGGTTTCTGACACGCATGTGCATACGCCGATCAGCGTGCGTGCAGCAGTGCTGGCCAGCTGATCATCATGCCTGCATGCATACCAGAAACCTGGAAGAGGAACGGGCAATGCCGTGTATACGCACATCGGAAACTGGAAGTTCATTTCCTGGTGTGCGCATGCTCCCTGGGCAACTCCTCTTCCAGGTTGCAGCCCCAACGAGTGCGCACACATCACCACTCCCTTTTCAGCACTCAGTGCCGAAAAGGTTTGCCATCACTGTTCTAGAAAGAGAGAGACAGATATATGCTACAAGACCCTCATCATCAGGACATTATTTTAACTTGTTATTATACACCTTTATCAAGCCCCTATTTTAACAAGTGCTGGTATTTATTATATTGCCTTTTAAAAACAAAATCTGCAGCACAGAAGAATCAGGATGAAAGAGAGGCTGAGAAAGAAAACAAAACTCTTTTCTTCCTTGATTGTTGGGACCTGCATAATTATCATTTTGTGTTTATCACATCCCTCTGTGTTGTTATGGAAATGCTTCCTAGATGACATTCAGATATCACAGCAGGCTGGGAAGTGAGAAAGCCAGCCGAGGACAGGATTCAATCATCATCCAAGCCTGTAAAGGAACTAACAATTTCCTCCATTTGCATAACCAATAAGGGCAGCCAACTAGCGCATAGCTCTTTTTTTAGTAGAACACTGCACCCATCTTACAACCATAGGTCATCAATCCTGTTTTCCAAGGTTGGCTACACCTGGCCTATAAGAGGAACTCAGTTTCATAACTTGCAGCTGATCTCTGGAGTGAGGTTCTCTATGAGAGCTAGATAAACCTCAATTTGCTATTATTCAGAAGAGCTCTGAAGACGGGCCTCTTCACCCAGGTCTTTGGAGAGGAAGAATGAGACTCTGGTTTGTTCTACCTGGCTGGGCATACTGCCTTTTTTTATGGATTTTATTGTAATTTTTATTTAAATTTTATTGTAACGACTATCCTCATCTTTCCTATTATCTTCTTCTATTGGTATCTTATTCCTAGAGTGTCCATTCACTCTTGGCCAATAAAGAACCTTGTTCTGATTCTATTCTATTTCTATTCTATTCTACTCTACTTCTACTGAGCCATTGGGAAAGGGTAGCATGTACGTTTAATATAATAGATAGATAGGATAGGATAGGATAGGATAGGATAGGATAGAATAGAATAGAAGTCTTTATTGGCCAAGTGTGATTCGACATACAAGGAATTTGTCTTTAGTGCATATGCTCTCAGTGTAAATAAGGAGAATAAAATACATTCATCAAGAATAAAAAGATACAACACTTAATGATAGTCATAGGGTACACATAAGAACCAAATCATACTAGGAAATAATCAATATAAATAGTAAGGATACAAGCAACAAGGTACAGTCAGCAGTCA